>NC_082397.1:3447759-3555259 GCF_031168955.1 Gadus macrocephalus
CTCACATAGAGAACATATCTGCTCTTTACCTGATCGTATTTGACGTACATGATTGTACATTGATTTAATGGATGGTGGCAGTGCTTGACCTGGTCGAAGCTACTCACTCTGCTTCATGTTTCGAACGATTTGAGATATTGGGTGCAAAAACCCTAAATAAAGAAAATTAAAAATAATAACAATAACATTAGTAATAATATCTTTGTTCATTAAATTGTATATTTTATGTACATTTATTAGTCATTTTATATTTATTTAATATTTTGCATCATATATTCATTATTTATATTAACATTATGTGGTCGAAATACTTAATGGTCCAGATCCAGAAGACGGTAAACAGCCACACTGAATACTGAATAGCGCCAGTAGACTGTAATGCTGAAGAACAGCGGAGCACAGGCAACCGTGCACACGTTTAATAATGCACAAACTTCCACAGGCACACAAACACACATACAGGCACACACACACACACACACGGACACACGCACACACACGATGCATGGTGTTACTGGCGTGGGGTGGGGTGTGTGTGTGTGTGTGTGTGTGTGTGTGTGTGTGTGTGTGTGTTAAAGCGTGTGTGTGAGTGTGTGTGGTAAGCGTGTCATAATTAAAACAACTTCCTGCTCGGTCGTGCCAGGGGTAATGGGGGGCCCTTGGTTCTCCCGCTCTCTCAGGTCCCACAGGGGCCAGTGGAGAGAGAGGGGGGAGAGGAGGGAGGGGTAGGGGGGAGGGAGGTGGTGTGTTGCAGGACAGGTTGTGATTGAATCCTTTGTCTGGTAGGTGATGTTGTGCACCCGGTCCTGTTATCCCTTGGGAGCGCTGCTGACACATGTCCTACTCAGCTGCACGCACACACACACACACACACACACACACACACACACACACACACACACACACACACACACACACACACACACTCACACACACACACACATACACACACACACTCACACACACAAACGCATGCGTGAGAGAGTGAGTGAGTGAATGTGTGTGTGTGTGTGTGTGTGACTGACAGCATGGCTCAGGTCCAGTCTCACTGGGCCCTCCATCAAAACATCCCTGAGTCCCCCCCCTCCACCCCATACACACACACACAGACACACACACACACACACACACACACACACACACACACACACACACACACACACACACACACACACACACTTCCTCCATCACACCACACCTCCTGCCTCACCCTCACCCTCAACCCCCCCTCGCCGACCACAGAGAGACATGACGGGACCCGGGGGGGGGGGGGAGGGGGGGAAGAAGAGGAGGGTTCTGACACCGTGATCCTCGTCATCCATCCATCAGGAAGTGTTTTTCGCCACGGTTGTATCCATGACGACGTCGGTGGTGTGCGTTCCTGTGTTGATGGCGTCCGTGGTGGCGTCCGTGGGACACGGTGGCCTGTGGGGATGTGGTGATGTCTTTATGATGTCATGCATCACGCCAGCGTACACTCGCTATGGTCACGGAATGCCATGCTGTGGTGGGAAGGTTAAAAGCTCTGAAATAGCTGCAAAGGAGTCATGTTAGATATATAAACACCTCAGTTGTAGTATATTTGAGTCTCAAATGGCTTTTGATTGCCTTGTGTCTTATTCTGGTATATTATTGTACTGTGATTGCGATGCTAACCCTATTACTATATAATGACAAAATTAAGCCTAAAAAGAAAAAAAGATGTAACTGATAATCTTTATTTTAACCAGCATCCCGTCCAAAGAAATCCCTGCCACTTCAAACATGAATGAATAAATAAAACCTAAATGATTATAGTTTCTTCTTGATTAAACTTTGCTTCATAATCATTTTATTTCATTAAATTGTCCTTACTTTTTTTCCCCCATATCAGCATCCCTGCAAAATTAAATGGATTGCTAAAACGAATTGATAAAATGACCAAATCTTAAAATAAATATTCATTTGTATTTCTTTAAACTGCTATCCCCTCTTCCCCGTCTGATCCAAACCGTGGGTCTGGGTCGGCGGTCTCCTGGTCCTCATTACTAAGAGTCCAGGTGCCCTCCAACACGCACACATACATCCAGCAGTCGTCGTCGTCGTCCCCCCCCCCCCCTCAACCATCCATCATCAATCATGTGACATGTGGGATGGGATACGGGGGCTTTGCTAGCATTGCAGGACATCCCATAATTTACATGACAATGTAAGTGGGAGACCAAGCGGCTGCCAGATGTTTGCCATTCCCAGGATGTGTGCATTTCCAGGATTTTTAATTATTAAAAAATATATATTATCTTAGAAGATCCGTCTTTTATTATTTGTTGGTGAAATAATGTGGTCATTTGACGTTTTATAGAGTAATCGACTTGAGGGGTCAATCCCAGCCCCTTGTGGCCAAAGATAAACCACTGAGAATCAAACTCTATAGGTCGGTACAATAAATAAAACCGGATTGCTCTTATTTGTAGGTAGGTAGTGGTCGTAGAAGTAATCTGATTCAAGTAGAAATAATGACTTTTACTTTTTTTAGATGTTGGACCTTCTACCTCGTTGGCCAGGGAGTTGGAACAGCGTAGCTCATATCTTCTGTGAATCTAACTCGAGCTCGGTTCTCACCTTCTCCCTCCTGGTCTGGTATGGTAGTGCTACCAGCCAGGACAAACAACAGCTTGAGAGGGTAGTACGCAGGGCCTCTAAAATCATTGGCTGTAGTCTGCCTACCATATAGGCTCGCACTATGACACCAGAATTTCCAGGAAAACTAGGAAGATCATCTCTGACCCCTCTCATCCAGCACACCACTTATTCACACTCTTACCATCAGGGAGGAGGTACAGAAGCATCAGTATCAGTAAAACATCACGCTTTAGGGATAGTACCTATCTACAAGCTATACGCCACTTGAACAAGCACTAAGCACTTTAAGGTCTTTAAGATCTTCATGGTCTACCTCACTTGCAGTTTTTGCACCACTGTACTGTACTTTACTCTGCGAACCATGCATTGTGTGTTTTTTATGTGTGTTAAGTGTTGTACTCCTTGTTATTTATGTGCCGTTTTGGCTTTTTGACTTGTTATGTTGTGTTGTTATGTTGCTGTGTAATACATGTGAGCATACCAAAACAAATTCCTATCAACTGTATTTTATATATTGTTGAAATGGCTATAATAAACTTGAACTTGAACTTGAACGTATCGCTCAGACATTGTTCTCGTCCCACAGGTGACTTCCCTGCTCCTCGCGCAGTGCTGACTGGACACGACCACGAGCTGGTGTGTGTGGCGGTGTGTGCCGAGCTGGGCCTGGTCATCAGTGGAGCTAAAGGTATGGGCTAGTTCATCTTCTCTGGTCCAGAACAGTGAGGCTAAAGCTATGGGCTAGTTCATCCTCTCTGGTCCAGAACAGTGAGGCTAAAGCTATGGGCTAGTTCATCCTCTCTGGTCCAGAACCGTGAGGCTAAAGCTATGGGCTAGTTCGTCTCCTCTGGTCCAGAACCGTGAGGCTAAAGCTATGGGCTAGTTCGTCTCCTCTGGTCCTGAACAGTGAGGCTAAAGCTATGGGCTAGTTCGTCTCCTCTGGTCCAGAACAGTGGAGCTAAAGCTATTGGTCAGCTGCCCTGGTGTAGAACAGTGGAGCTAAAGGTAACTGGGGTTAAAATGCTACCATTCAGACATGCCCCCAGTCCGACATGCCCCCAGTCCGACATCTTACAGTACCGCCATTCCGACAGTCTATCAATCAGTGATTTTAAGCTGATAGTTCTGGAAGTTTATTGTTGTTTTCTGCTGGTCACCACCCAACGGTACTCAATGAAGGCATTTATGTGTTGTTTTTTATGGACGTGTGTGTGTGTGTGTTTGTACACGGTTGTTTAGAGGGACCGTGCTTAGTGCACACCATCACGGGGGACCTTCTGCGGGCCCTCGAGGGGCCTGACAGCTGCGGGGCCCCCCGCCTCATCACCGTGTCCAGCGAGGGTCACTGCATCATCTGCTACCAGGGGGGCCCGGGGCAAGGGCACTTCTGTACCTTCAGCATTAACGGAAAACTACTGGCCAGCCTGGAGCTGGCCGACTCCACCAGGGTAGGTCAAGGATGGGCCAATTTATTATTATTATTACTTATTACTTATTTCCAACGCCTAACACTAACCTTAAAGGTTGGGTATGGGATTTGCGAAACGCCAGCAGATTTTGAAAACACACAACTCAAATGGTCCTACCCCCTCTCCTTCAACCCTGACTCTGACTCCACCCATTCCAAGTACCTGGACACGCAATCATGCACGAGCGCGGACACAAATGCGCGAGAGCGAGCCAGGCTAGCTAGGTTGGAGGTCCAAATGTGGATTAGCTAGTTAGCTAGCTCCAGTAGCTACCGCAGGATAACAACAAACAGAAGCTTGCTCTGGGTCACGAGCTTTGAGTACGTGCACAAAGGGGTTACGCGCGGGGGAGGGGGAGTGCAGTACGACCGTTTGATTGACGTACTTACTGTCCAATGCCACTCGGTGGTTCTGGAAATCATTGGCTGGAGTTTTTCGAGCCCTGCCCGTTCCACAGATGATTGACTTGTTTAATTTTCATGTCAGTACTTCTAACTCAGTGGCTGTAAGTGGGTTATGATAAGGATTTCAAGTAATTTTGCAAAAATGGCCAAAAAAGAGAATTCCATACCCAACCTTTAAGCTGACCCTAAACTCTGAAGCCCAAAGCACACAGCCCTGTCAGGAAAGACGTGAGAACTATGTTTCCTAATTTACGCACCTGAAGTCGACTTGAGTCCTGGAACAGCTAGTCTGCAGCCCCGCTACATTCACACTTTGTGTGCTTTGCTCCCTTCAAGTAATATGATTATATAACTTTTTTGGTAACAAAATAATTGCCAAGCACTTACAATTGCTAGGTTAACCCATTACAACAAAGTGAGCTGGGAGAAGGCGCTACACAATGCTAAGTACTATTTTTAAGTGCCAAGACGTACAACATACAATAAGTGCGTACATTTATAGCCATGACGAACAAGATACAATGAGTGCGTACATTAAGAGCCAGGATGTACAAGATAGAATAATTGCGTACATTAAGAGCCAGGATGTACAAGATACAATAAGTGCGTACATTGAGTGCCAGGACGTACAACATACAACGCACAAGTGCGTATGAGCGGTGTTTTTATGAGAGTTAGGGACGAGAAGGCCCGACTGAGCCTAGACCCACATCAACCCAAGACAACCCCCAAGTCAAGTGTCAGTGTGCGTTTTATCGTGTGTTTTTGTAATAAGGCCTGTGTGTTGGTGTGTGTTTGCGTCGCAGGCCATCCTGCTGAGCAGTGACGGCCAGAACCTGGTGACGGGGGGGGACCGAGGGGTGGTGGAGGTGTGGAGGGCATGTGATCTGAAACGCCACTACGTCTACCCTGGCTGCGACGCTGGCATACGAGCCCTGGACCTGTCACATGACCAGAGGTAGGAACACACCGCCCGCTCACAGACGTTGAGGTTTGAACCACAGGCGTTGAGGTTTGAACCACAGGCGTTGAGGTTTGAACCACAGACGTTGAGGTTTGAACCACAGACGTTGAGGTTTGAACCACAGAGAATGAGGTTTGAACCACAGACGTTGAGGTTTGAACCACAGACGTTGAGGTTTGAACCACAGAGAATGAGGTTTGAACCACAGACGTTGAGGTTTGAACCACAGAGAATGAGGTTTGAACCACAGACGTTGAGGTTTGAACCACAGACGTTGAGGTTTGAACCACAGAGAATGAGGTTTGAACCACAGACGTTGAGGTTTGAACCACAGAGAATGAGGTTTGAACCACAGACGTTGAGGTTTGAACAACAGAGATTGAGGTTCGAACCACACACATTCAAGTTTGAACCACGGACATGGAGGTTTGAACAACGAACATGGTTTGAAACACATTCAGGTTTGCAAATACCCTCACCTCTAGACTATCCTGCCGACACAGATGATGTGTTACAGCGAGAACAGACATTGAATTATGCATCGATTTGTTTACCAGGAGTGTGTGTTTTTTCTCTTTGTGTGTCAGTGCAAGTTGATTGTTTGCAGATCTCCTGGGGATTTCCATGCATGCCTTTAGAACCCCGGAGCGTTCCCAAGCGGTGGTCCTCAAATAGAACCCACTGTTGCCATAGAGACTAGGGTTCCAGCGGCATGCGTCGAATTCCCTCTCATTTGGGATGAAATCAGCCAATCACGAGCTCCTACTGCTGTTAAAAGATAATAAAGTGGATAATAAAAACGGATTTCTTATTTTATTGTATAAGCCGATGGGTACTTTTTCCTCTCAATTTACTTTCTTATTTAGTTATTTATTAGAGGCTTTTATGCAGTGAATTCAGATTAGATTACAGAGCAGGTTGGCCAGCAACTAGTCTACCTTGCCCATTATTTGTTCTGGATTCCATTTAATTGGTTTTGAAGTGTCGAGTTTTAGTCCGATATCTATGACGTTTGGACGGAGGCTGTGACTGTTTCACATTGTGGTGGAGGTGGACTCCTCGGCTTCCGGGCAGTCTGGTATGTCTGGATCACGTCACCCTGCATGGATTCAATCATGTCCAGAATGAACCATGGACTCCGCCCACTAGAGCTGTCCCCGCTCCCCACCCAACCAATCCTTACCCTCTGAATGTTGGTTTCAGATTAGATTAGAAACTCCACTCATCCCAGATTGGAAATGTGGGTTTCACCGCAGAAGGTGCAAGACAGCAGTAGAAATAACAGAACGTACAGGAAATGTATACACTCTCGGCGAGTTGCAGCAATGTTAACGTAAACATCCAAAAGTGTGTGTGTGGACGACATTATCTGTGTATTCAGTGTGTGTTCAGATGAGATGATCCGCGTGTTTAAGAAACAACAGTAATCAGTTCAGTGCTGTCCCCGGCCCCAAACACTGACTGCTAACAGCACAGTGTGAGCCAGCTCCTCGGGAACCAGCTCCTCGACCGCTGCCTCGCCAATAAATTACATCTCAGTTGATTTAAGGTCCCCGGAATTCTCTACCTCCTCCTCTTCCTCCCTCTCCTCCTCTCCTTCGTCGTCCTGCTCCTCCTTTTCCACCTCCTTCATCATCCTCCTCCTCCCCTTCATCCTCCTCCTCCCCTTCATCCTCCCCTACTTCGTTCTCCTTCTCTTCCTCCTCCTCCCCTCTGCCCTCCCCTTCGTCGTTGTCGTCCTCCTCCTCTTCCTCCTCCTCTTCCTCCTCCTCCTCTCCTTCATCGTCCTGCTCCTCCTTTTCCACCTCCTCCTCTTCCTCCTCCTCCCCTTCATCCTCCTCCTTCCCTCCTTCCTCCCCTACTCGTCCTCCTCCCCTCTGCCCTCCCCTTCGTCCTCCTCCTCTTCCTCCTCCCCTCCTCCTGGGTCTGGCTGTGAGGGGCCCCAGCAGCAGCGAGGGCCGAGCTCCTGGTCCGAGAGGCACAGAGGGTCTTTCTGCTGCCTCTCTGTTCATTGTTCCCCGCGCTCGGGCCCCCAGGGTGTAGCAGTTTAAGGCGACCCTGTGAAATCAGCTGCTCCTGCTCGGGGGGCCCCCGGACGCTCCTGGGTGTGGGGAGGACCAACGGGGAGGGGCCGGCTGGGCGCACGAGGAGCCAATGAGGAGCACCCGCTGGACGGCCTGGCGGTGAATGGAGCTCTTCAGCCGGTCACCGGAGCTGGATAATTAGCCTCTGCCGCGGCGCGCTATGACCCCGCCCGCTCTTGACCTTTTTTACTAAACTGATCTTATGCACGGAAACGCTCCGTGACGGGCACAGAGAGATGTCTATCCGCTGACACACGCACGCCGAGCAGAGCAAGACAGGGTCCTGTCAACAGTCTAATAAAGGAGTTTCTTAATCATGGAAATGTGGTGGAACGCGTACCTTATCCTTCCTTCCTGGGTTACGTCGGTGTGTGTGAGCCAGAGGAATAACGTGTACATACTTTAACTGCAGTAGTGCTTAACAGCGCTTCATTAATAAGTAAATCATGCATCCATATATATTGAATACACATGTTTATGTCCTATATATATATATTAGCAGATGCTTTTGACCTAAGTGACTTACAGTACATCAGCATGTCATTGAGGAGCAGGAGGGGTAAGAGGGCAAATTGCTCAACGATGCCGACAAACCGACTGTGGGCATCGGGACGCGAACCCAGAACCTCAGCTGGGTGTCAAACCACAGCAACCTATCGACTAGACAACGCTGCTTCAGATATAAAAACAGAGTTCTAAAACCGCTTGTTTAATGTTCTCCTATGCCTTACGTTGTTTCCAGGACCCTGGTGACCGGCATGGCGTCTGGTAGCATCGTGGCGTTCAACATCGACTTCAACCGCTGGCACTGTGAGAAGCACAGCCGCGACTGAGGCTGGACTCCAGGTGAGGAACAGCTGAGCTCACCTCCCCAGGTAGAGAGCTAACCACACCCAGAGAGGTAAACCCCTCAACACCTACCCTCACCGGGGAAAGGTAGAAGCCCTTAACATCAACCTCGCCAGGCAGAGAGCTAACTACAGCTTGCAAGGAAGAAACGTCTGAACTCACCTGTACAGGTAGAAACCCAGGCGTATACCTGTACAGGTAGAAACCCTAAGCTGTAAAGGAGGGAGTAACACCTGAACCGGCCTTTTCAGGTGGAATCACTTGAATTCACCTGTACAGGTAGAAACACCTGAACTCACATGTACAGGTAGAAACCCCTAGCCTTACCTGGAGAAAAAGTGGAAACAAAGACCCTTACCTGTATAGGTAGGAACTCCTACATATTTACTTCACCTGGAGAAGCGGTAGAAACACCTGCGGTAGAAACACCTGGCCAGGTAGAGATACATCACCTTACTGGCCCAAGTGGAACTACCTTGACTTTCCTGGAGAAGACATTCGCACCAGATAGCAAAGGTCAGCAGGATGCTACAAAATGTAGCCCTGAAGACGGATCTGGATCTGGTTTGTCATGAGTCTGATATTTGTCCCTGGAGATTGTATATCAGAAACTTCTACAAATGCTGGCCAAGGGCCAAGTCTGGCAGGTTGTAAATTGGGATTAAGGATTGCCTGAGCTTCATATGTGAATAAAAGTTTGCACATGATAAAATGTATTGATTTAACAACAACTAAACATAATGTTTTTATACAACCTTGGTTCATATTTCAAGCTGTGAACAAAAGATTAATCAAAACATCTGTTTAGGACGTTTATACAACATTTGTATGTCAACAACACACCTTACTTGGAGTACATTTTAAGTGAAAAACATATACAGAACTTATGGACAGTTTAATATGTGGTAAAAAGACAATAGTTAAATTGTCTTCTTCAGTTAATACATAAATTACATGATGTAGCATTTTTTTAATATTTGTCTTATTTAAAAACGTTGACTACTTAATGCAAGAGAATGTGTCCATTTGTCGCTTGTTATAGTTGAGCCGTCTGATTTATGGCAAAAATAGTTAATTGATTAATTTCCATTTCCGGACTGTTTGAATGGAGGTCGTAAGGATATGTTTCTTGTGAGGATGATTCATAAGTTAAAACAAAAAATATGTCTTAAATTACCTACTTGTGGGTCCATGGGAGAAAAAAAAGGAACATAGAGCAGTAATTTGTGTTAAGACAAGGCCAATGTTAATTGAACACAAAACCTGAATCACTATACAAAAAATATTAAACAGGTTCGATAGTTACTAATAAACTAATCCATAATGTATTTATTTTGTGTCATGACCGTTTAAAAGTATGTCACAAAAAGCTCTTGACAAAGGAGGTAAGAATTCCTCAAAAAACTTTTGATTTAAAGGGTCTGTTAAAAGTGTTAAGTGTTTTGAATCAGGAGGCAAAATCTGAAATGTTTAAACTAAAACTGTATGTAGCATCTGTTGTGTGAGACATTTAAAGTGTTCAGTAAGAAATATATTTTCCATAACTGAACCAGACAAAATCTCCTTATGTACAGTAACAGAAGGTATGTTTTCAAAGTCTACATTACATCATTTTCACACATTTCCTGGCCTAGCGAGATCTTGTCAATTTTTTTAATGACTGACTTATTGAATACATATAATTTAAGTGTCATTAATCAAAAGCAAAATGAACAAACCATTCCCATAATGTTCTGAATATGCGAATAGTTTAGTTTGTTATATTCTTTAAGTGCAATATGTTTTTATTTTTCTTAAATATTACATTATGCCTGCATTTTAAGAAATAATTATTACATATTTTGTTGCAGATTCATGTTGGTTTACATTTAAATTGTACGCTGCAGGATATTTTCTTGTTGAGTTATTATTGATTAAAACCATATTGTTTTGCATATGTTGCCTCTAAAAATGGAAAGTGTCTTTTATTCTTTTTATTCCTTTTTTTTGGTTTTTATAATAAAAAAGGATAAATAAATTAAGTATATTGAATGATTAAGTCTAGGTATTAGGTTGGAGATGGTTAAGTTAAGGTAGTCGGTTAAAGGTGGTTATGGTAAGGAATGACGTTAAAGAAAGTAAAGGTATCAGATTAGATATGGTTAAATTAGGCATTATGTTGGATATGGTTAAATTGAGGGAATAGGTTAAAGGTGGTTAACACGTTTCTGTATCTGATAGACTTGTGTATCGGGTTGGAGTTAGAACAAAAGGTTTTAGACTGTGCTACACTGCCATCTAGTATCCATGTTTAGTACAACAGGAACACAAACTGGTTTAAGCATAGTTCCTTGGAGGACATTCAGTTTTCGGTGGAATGATTTATATTCTGTTATATACTGGTAATAATACCAATGTTATTAGCCATTCCAAGAATACGATGGAATTATATGAATGAAAAAAGAGTAGGCCATATAATAAGGATCTAACAGTTGGATGATGATATATGTTTGATGATATGATGATATACAGTACCAAGCTGCCCTTGATATTTCATCTCGCCGCGACCAATCAGGGCTGCCAACGTCTCAGAAAACCTTGGAGTGAGATTTCAGCTGGAGATCTTTTTAGCCTTTTTTTTAGTTATTTAATATTAGGCCTACCTCCGACCAGATAAAAACAGATCTCTCGGTGGTGCAATGAATAGAGCGTTTGATTGCTATACCAGGTCTTGAGACCAGGGTTCAAGTCCTGGTGAGGCAGGCCATGATGTGGTTTTGGAAATCGAATGATGACACATGAATTTTTATGGCAAGTATAACCTCCGACCAGAAGGCTGCAGGCCTCTCTTGCACAGCGGATGGCGCTGGCTTCTAGTGATTGGCATCTCCTTCAAAGGTACTTATTCGATTTAAGAAGAATTACTATGTCACGTGAATTGCAATGTCAAGTAAAAGCTATAACCAGATCAAGGCAGACGTTAAGCGTATGGTGTTGATTTGTTGGTTACCACTCTGTGGATCCCGGTTCTAGACCTCTATGTAATGTTTATTGTTATTAGGTGAATGCTGCAAGCAGCGCTAAACTTTTTTTTTCTTAGGCGTATTATTTCTTTCTTTCTTTCTTATTCTCTACAAATTTTTTCTTCAACTAGAGACTCCATTCCACTTTGAAATGTTCATATCAGTTTGGTTTTGCATGCTACCTTCACCGTTTTCAGATATTTTAACTTTTTAAGATATTCAACTTTTAAATATTATTTTTTAGAATGGAAGTCAACTGATGGACGGCGTTCGCCTTCCATCCATAAAAACACAACGCGTTACGGTTTTTCTTACACACACACACACACACACACACACACACACACACACACACACACACACACACACACACACACACACACATTAAAACACTACCACAATAAAAAAGATCTTGCTTGTCCCCTCTTGCTCACTTTTCGCCCCTCTCTCACACTTCTCTCTCTCACTCACACTATAAATGAACCTTCACATCGCATGCTGTCTTAGCACACGCCTTGTCAATGTGTGTTACCAGCGCGCCCTGGTGGACTCCTGGTGAAACGCAAAATGGGGAAATTGATAAAGAATAATTCAGTTGTGTGTGTGTGTGTGTGTGTGTGTGTGTGTGTGTGTGTGTGTGTGTGTGTGTGTGTGTGTGTGTGTGTGTGTGTGTGTGTGTGTGTGTGTGTGTGTGTGTGTGTGTGTGCGTGCGTGCAGGGCCGACGGCAGGGACGCGGGAAGTGGGGGTGCTTAGGGTGCTGCAGTACCCCCCCCCCTGGCGGCCTCTGGCTGTAACTGCAAGTGAGAAGGTTTTATGAACAAATCAATACTTTTATTTTATTTTTATAATTTTATCATACAACATGATTTTTCATTTAATTATTGACTTCCACCCTTTTTATGATATTTATCATATTATCATTTCATTTTGTTTAGAACATTGTCTGAGTAGGCTGACGTAGGCTATGACGCACAACGCAGAACTGTCGATAGCTGAATATCGTACTATGCTGATTTTACATAAGCATGTTGGTGTTCAACATCTGTTGTAGTGAACATTCTAAAACTGGTGTAAAATGTTGCTGCCATATTAATAGACACGTTGAATGTTATCGTTATGATTCTGGAATCCTGCACGTAAACTGGTTGGCAAAAAAAGAGCAAAGACGGACGGTTCACTTGACGGAGAAACCGTCACTTTCCTCATATCAGACAACTCGTAACTCTGGATGAAAATAAAGGCTTTCTTTTATTGTCACTCTCCTTTTAAACCTTTAGAAATAACCTCCTAAATCCTTGTTATAACGCTGTGTATAATCCCGGACCGCAACAGCTTGTCTGCATGTTGTTAGTGTGTGAAATTCAGCACATTATCAGCCGAGTTGACTCTAATTTCCACATTGTTTACTTGCTGACGTTTGTGAATAACAGTGGCTAGTTGGCAGAACTCTTTTTACACACCAGTAGAGTGTTTATAAGAGCGGAGCCCTGAATGTTGCGCAGCATTTATTATGATGTCATTATATAGACTCTCTCTCAGCACCCCCCCCCCCCCCACTTGGACTGACTTCCCGCGTCCCTGGTGTTACCCCCTATGTTTTATTCGATACTTTTCAACAGTGTTACCCCTTATGGGTTTTTCATGACCACAGATAAAAAACGACAGTTTTTTTTACGTTTCATTTGATAAAAACGAAAGTTTTACCCCTTGTGTTTTTTTCATGACGACCGATAAAAAACAACAGTGTTACCCCTTATGTTTTTATTCATGACGACCAAAAAAAACAACAGTGTTACCCCCTTTATGTTTTTTTTCATGACGACCAATAAAAAACAACATGGTTACCCCTTATGTTTTTTTTCATGACGACCAATAAAAAACAACAATGTTACCCCTTATGTTTTTTTTCATGACGACCAATAAAAAAAGGAACAGTGTTACCCCTTATGTATTTTTTCATGACGACCAATAAAAAAAGGAACAGTGTTACCCCTTATGGTTTTTTTCGTGACTACCAAAGAAAAACGACAGTGTCACCCCTCATGTTTCATTTGATAAAAACGACAGTGTTACACTGTCGTTTTTTATTGGCCGTCATGAAAAAAAACATAAGGGGTAACACTGTCGTTTTTATTGGTCGTCATGAAAAAAAACAAGGGGTAACACTGTCGATATTTATCAAATAAAACATAGGGGGTAACACTGTTGTTTTTCTTTGGTCGTCATGAAAAAAACCACAAGGGGTAACACTGTCGTTTTTTATTGGTCGTCATGAAAAAAAACGACAGTGTTACCCCTTGTTTTTTTCATGATGACTGATAAAAAACGACAGTGTTACCCCTTATATTTTATTTGACAAAGACAACAGTGTTACCCCTTACGTTTTTTTTCATGACGACCAATAAAAAACGACAGTGTTACCCCTTATGGTTTTTTTCATGACGACCAAAGAAAAACGACAGTGTCACCCCTCATGTTTCATTTGATAAAAACGACAGTGTTACACTGTCGTTTTTTATTGGCCGTCATGAAAAAAAACATAAGGGGTAACACTGTCGTTTTTATTGGTCGTCATGAAAAAAAACATAAGGGGTAACACTGTCGATATTTATCAAATAAAACATAGGGGGTAACACTGTTGTTTTTCTTTGGTCGTCATGAAAAAAACCACAAGGGGTAACACTGTCGTTTTTTATTGGTCGTCATGAAAAAAAACGACAGTGTTACCCCTTGTTTTTTTCATGATGACTGATAAAAAACGACAGTGTTACCCCTTATATTTTATTTGACAAAGACAACAGTGTTACCCCTTACGTTTTTTTTCATGACGACCAATAAAAAACGACAGTGTTACCCCTTATGGTTTTTTTCATGACGACCAAAGAAAAACGACAGTGTCACCCCTCATGTTTCATTTGATAAAAACGACAGTGTTACCCCTCATGTTTCATTTGATAAAAACGACAGTGTTACCCCTTGTGTTTTTTTTCATGACGACCAAAGAAAAACAACAGTGTCACCCCCTATGTTTTATTTGATAAATATCGACAGTGTTTTCCCCTTATATTTATTTCATGACGGCCGATTAATAACGACAGAGTTACCCCTCATGTTTTTTCCATGTTGACCAATAAAAAACGACAGTGGCACCCCTGTCGACTTTTTTGCAGGGATCGGAACATGAGCTGTTTAGAGTGTTAACCTCCGAACTTAACAATGCACCATCAAGACACCGGTTAAAGTCATCACAAAGGTTATACTTGAATTTATAATTCGCATGAAATAGAGATAAGAAACTTCCAACAGAGGTCATCAACCAGACTTGAACCCCGGTCTCCAGGGGGTTAGGCAGAGTGCACCCCACTGCACCACTGAGGCGATGACAATACACAATAATCAATCATCCTTAAAGAGGATATACATGACATTAAAATGTATGTGTGTATTTCTATTATTTCCCTTTATGTTTTTTTTTCATGACGACCAATAAAAAACAACAGTGTTACCCCTTACGTTTTTTTCATGACGACCAATAAAAAACGACAGTGTTACCCCTTACGTTTTTTTTCATGACGACCAATAAAAAACAACAGTGTTACCCAGGGACGTGGGAAGTGGGGGTGCTTAGGGTGCTGCAGCGGCCCCTGGCTGTAACTGCAAGTGAGAAAGTTTTCTGAACAAATCAATACTTTTTTTTTGTTGTATAATTTTATCATACAACATGATTTTTCATTAAATTATTGACATCCACCCTTTTTATGATATTTATCATATTATCGGTACTATGCTGATTTTACATAAGCATGTTGGTGTTCAACATCTGTTGTAGTGAACATTCTAAAACTGGTGTAAAATGTTGCTGCCATATTAATAGACACACCAGTAGAGTGTTTATCAGAGCGGATCCCTGAATGTGACGTCACCCCTCATCTCGTCTCTGTAAACAACGGATGTTGCGCAGCATTTATTATGACGTCATTATATAGATTCTCTCTCAGCACCCCCCCCTCGGACTGACTTCCCGCGTCCCTGGCCGACGGACTGCGGGGGAAAGTGAGGCAGTTGTGGGGGGGCCTAAGGCATTGCCCATGGCAATAAAAAAAAAAGAAAAAAGTTAATTATCCATAGTGTTAGGAGTCGCACACGGCCACGTCTCCCCCCCCCCCCTGTCAACAATCGCTCTCTACCCCCCCGTCAACAATTGTTCTCTGGGGAATTCGGGGGGGGGGGGGGGGGGGGGGGCCATCAGTACCTCTTGTATAGGGGCCCAGAATTTGGTGCAACGGCCCTGTGTGTGTGTGTGTGTGTGTGTGTGTGTGTGTGTGTGTGTGTGTGTGTGTGTGCGTGTGTGTGTGTGCGTGTGTGTGTGTGTGTGTGTGAGGATGTATGATGAAGATAATCGTGAGGATGCTTTGCTCTTACACAAAAACAAACATATGCATATATATATATCAATATGTGTGTTTGTCCTGGTTGTGAGTGTGTGTGTGTGTGTGTGTGTGTGTGTGTGTGTGTGTGTGTGTGTGTGTGTGTGTCATCCACCTACACACTCACATACATCCACGGGGTCCCAACGAGATGAGTCGCCGTGGTAACTGGGATCAACAAACAGCGGTCAGCTCTACTGGCTCAGGTTCCTATCGTAATCCCAGTAATGTTATTTCAAAGGTTAAGTAACACCAGGGGGGGGGACATCCGAAGGGGAACCTCGATTAATGAATATTGATTATTGATCATTGTCACTTTGGCAGTTGTGCAGTGGAGTGCACTCCCACTGGTGACGGGGGTTAAATTCTTGCTGATAAAACCATAATTTTCGTTTTAAACGTAATGCTATCAGGGTTCAAGTCCCGTTGAGGTACTCTTTGCACCAAGAATTATAAAGTCAGGGTACAATCTTTGAGATGACTTGCCACGGTGTCTTGATGGTGCAGTGCTAAGAGCCGGTGGTTAACACTCTAACCAGCTCATGCTCGAGGCCCAGCACATACAGCCACTAAGAATGGAGCACGTTAAGGGAAATAAAGGGTTTACTTTAAGGGAAATGTCATATTTCTATATCATGTGAATTGTAAAGTCAAGTATAACCTCTGAGACAATTATCACAGGTCTAATGCAGTGATTAGGTATGTTGGATATCACTCTGTAAGTATCGGTTCAAGTCCCCTCACATATTGCCAACTAGTAAAAAATAATAATAATAATAACGAACAATAGAGAAAATCTGATCACTTGAAAAAGGAGGAAAACTCATTTTCCCCAAAAAACATTCACGCAACAATTTTTCTATACATAATTTTCCAAAATATAATCTCCATCAAAATATTCTCTCCATAATTATTCCAAACCTCCTTTTCCTCGATTTTATATTCTCTCCATCATTTTTCTATCCCTCCATTTCTTGATTTTTTATCCCTCCATAATTTCTCTATACCTCCTTTTCCTCAAATTTGTAGTCTCTCCATCATTTTTCTATACCTCCCTTTTCCCAAAAATATATTCTCGCAATAATTTTTCTATACCTAATATCCCCCCAAAAAATAATCACCATGAATAAAAAAAATATATATCCCTCTACCATTTTCCTATACCTCCTTTTTCTCGATTTTTTATTCTCTCCATATTTTTTCTATGCCTCCTTTTTCTAGATTATTTATTCTCTACATAATTTTTCTATCCCTCCTTTTTCTTGATATTTTATTCTCTCCATCATTTTCCTCGATTTTTTATTCTTTCCATCATTTTTCTATGCCTCCTTTTTCCCCAAAATATATTCACTCCATCATTTTTCTATCCCTCATTTTTTCCAAAAATATATTCTCTCCATTTTTCTTTGTCTCCCTTTTCCCCAAAAATATTCTCTCCAAAAAGTTTCCATACCTCCTTTTCTCGATTTTGTATTCTCTCTATACCTCCTTTTCCCCAAAAATATATTCTCTCCGTCATTTTTCTACACCTCCCTTTCCTAGATTTTTTTTTCTCGTTTTCTATACCTCCTTTTCCTGTTTTTTTAAGTCTCTCCATAATTTTTTTATCCCTCCATTCTCCCCAAAATGTATTCTCTCAATACATTTTCTATACCTCTTTTTTCCCCAAAATATATTCTTCCATTTTTCTACGCATCCTTTTTCTCGAAATTGTATTCTCTCCATTATTTTTCTACACCTAATTTTTCTCCAATTCTTATCCAGCCAATGAGATCCGAAAAAGTTTGGAAATGGAATATAAATTAGATATTGAAATGCATGGAATGAATAAACTTTTTATCAAGGGATGATGTATATTTTGGCCACGAGTAGACAACAGGCAACTCAGGTTTAGTAACCAACAGTGGTGGCAAAAAACACATATCGTTTGCCTCACAGATTTTTTCCTAAGTCATTTTTTGACCAAATTGTGATCCCGGATTCTTATGTGCAAAGCTACCAAAGCTTGAACCTTATGTCATATTATTATAATTGGAAGACTGTTAAAGTTCTACGATTCTAACTTCCAATAAAATAAATAATATAATATACAGAAAATATGAATTTAATATATATCCTGGAACTTGGCTCCAATGAGCAAATCTGTGAAATATTATGATCAAAACACAATTCCTGTCAAATTAAGCCTTCTACTCTTCAGTAATGTACTCATCGCTTATAGTCCAGCAGCATCGGCAGATGAATAGCAAACCTAGTCAGAAACGTCTCCATTCTGAAAACCACCGTTCATTTTCAATTTCCAAAATGCCTCTGGATACAATTGGGCCAACGGGACATTTGATAGGGTCACAAGCACAATGCGAGTTGGCAGCTCTGACTTATCGTCAGAAAGTCTGAGCGGATAGCATTCAAACCAACCCTCCATCACGTCACAGTTGTTTTTGCAAAGCAAATTTCCAAGACATAAATTCAGTATGCAATTTTCTTTTTATTGGAGGGTTGGACATCCGTGGTTGTTTACAATAGCTGAATTATGTTTTACTATGTGATACTGGAATCTAAATGTTTTTTATATGAAAAACACATTGAACGATGCATAACAGGTGTTATCTATATGCTACAGACAAGTGATGAGGCTCATCTAGTCTGACATTCAATTAGCTTAGCGGTATAGCTCCAAACACAGGCCAATACAATCATAGTTAAAAAGATTTCAGTTTCAATCAAGTTTTTCTCCTTAATGCTTACTTTATACTCACAATTCTTACTTAAGACCATAGCAGATAGACTGTCAAAGTGCTGCCTTCATGTTATGGATTATTCATATTCGTAGGCCTAACTTAAGTACATACAACTGTCATATGGGAGATATGAATGTTGCCTCAAAGGCAAGAGGGCGTAAAATGTGGAATTATTTTTATACCCTTTGGATGATTATTTGATTAGTCTGACAAATCTGGAAAAAATAATCCTTGCATGAGGCCAGAACTATGCCATCCTTCAGCAATCAGAAGGTCAAGTTCACAGGTGGAGACAGATGAGTGCATGGCACACAGAGAGCAGTGTAAGGTGTAAGTTACGGACTAAAGCAGAATACAGAGGTGAGGGTCAAAAACACATTTATTATAACTCACCCTTGCAAACAGATCATACAGAACCATCCCTTTCCATCTCTCCCACTCTTCATTTAACTCTTGACCAATCACAAGCCCCTACCATACTCAGAGTTACCCTCTCAACGTACCACGGTCGCTGACACTAGATAACAGGCGGGTTCACGGGATACCCATCGGCATCAGAACCAATCCTTTATGGCAACAGCATATTAATAGAATGCCACTTTCTACCAAACATAAAGATAACAATCACCAAATAGCTTCTTACGGTGGCTTTGGAAATCCCGTAATCACACATGCAGATTACAACCCGGGACATTCACGGCCATGAATATTCAGACCGATGGTTTCCATGGGTTTGTTTTTCACAATGACACACATTCACACCATAGGAAGAGTCACCTATGTTTGTTGATACAATCAGCTTTAGTACTGGAAGCACTTTGTTGCATCCACCACCATTTTTACAGAGTTCCTGTGTTCAAGTAGCTCAGCTCTTACTGTATCTGCCCTTTCATTCAAAGAGAAACCAAACGATATCCATCCACACACCTAACTACATAGCCAACGTTCCTTTATGGCTCAAAATGTCAGCTGGGCGCTGTTCCTGCAGTATGCTGTTAGGTGTTTGGTTTCATCTTTAATGCCACAACTATTTGAGAGCAAAGTTGACAACTCATTACTCCTGGATTTTGACACTGTGCTTAACGGGTAATGCGCCTAATTGCACTTACACTCTTTATAAGTGATCCATACTCTATCTTTACTCTTGTGCCAAGGTATAGATAACGTAAAGATAAGGCCTTTAGGCATGCAGCCCTGTCAACTACACACCTAGAACATTCATCTGGAACCCTGCCATCATTTACCACTCACACTTTTAATACTAGACATGGGCTGAATCCACTTGACAACCAAACCAGAGTAAAGTTGGATCGGAAGTTAAGTGCCATCTTATAACTTATTACTGTAGAAACTGTACAAACCGGAGTTAGTTAAGAGAATTAGGACAATCTTTCACAATAAAAGTAGTCACGCCTTGAGTCTTCAACATGCGCTTTCTCAGTTTACACCCCCCGGAGTAGGGTGGTCCACCACGTTGGACCACTGCATGCTTTGTAGAAAATTATAAGAAATACAGATCAGAAAAATGTCACACTTGTACTGACTCCAGTTTCACCCCCGTGTTGTGCAAGAGTAAACATTGAACAACAGGCAAGGACAGCTTTGTGACCATGGCAACCAAACATCCCAGCACAGCAGGTTCCAGCGAGATGGTGACCGTCACCGTCCATTACATCACCACAGCCCAGAGTAGGTCCTTCCATTTTAAACATATAGTGTCCCAGGACAGCCCGAAGTATGGGGAGGAGGGGGGGGGATTCTGAGGCGGGGGCATTCTAGTTAGTGTACCATAAGAAAGGGTAGGTTGGTCTTGCTTGGGGGGGGGGGGGGGGGGTTCTATGAGGTGGTGGTTGGTGGTGGTGGAAGTGGGGGTTTGAGTTGGGCGGGGGGGTGTCTAGCAGAAGGACGAGGTGGGGGTACCATTGGATTCTAGAAGGTGGGGAGCCTAGAAGAGCGAGGCGTTGGAGTGGGTGGTGTCCGCGGCGCCCGGTGGGGGGTCCTCTGACTCGGCGCGCGGCAGCTGGTTGGACGGCCCCCGTGACCCCGCCCGCCTGGTGTCCTGAGAGCCACGCCTCCGCCGTATGCCCTGCTTCTCCTTATCCAATGGGGTGCTCTGGTGGGCGGGGCAGAGGAGGACAGTGATAGACACATAAGATCCTTTAGCTCAACCGCGTCATCAAGTTACATTAGACTATCATTATTTAGCATCATTATTCATACAGTGGTGGCCTAGAAACTAATATTACACTATTATTATATAGCATTATTATTAATACTTTAGCGGCCTAGGAACTAGTATTATACTATAATTATTTAGCATCTTTATTGATACAGTGGTGGCATAGAAACTGTTGCATATTCTTGAAGAAAGTTGTCCAATCCCGGGTTGCTTTTAACTCACTTTATTCGTTATAAAGTCGGCATGTTTCGGTATGGTAACTGAAGCTTAAGGGAGGGAATTGTATCTAACGCGTGTGAGAGGAAAATACCGTGTTCTACTTCAAGCCCCCCGGGCTTAGGCCCGGGTGGCTTTCTGCCGTCTACCTATTGATCTCTGCCTCTGGAGTTCGAAATCACCCGCTAGAGAGGACGTCAAGTGGGCGTGGCCTAGTGGGCGTGGCCGGGGTGACGTAATGGCTTCGGCTTCTTCACCTAAAGGTGATGCCTTCTGTGGTGGAGCAGCCTTCAATAAGGTCTTGCTCCCCTTGTGGCCATGTGAGGGTAATGCAGCTTCTTAAAATACTTAACAAAACTAATATTGCACTATTATTATATAGCATTATTATTAATACTTAAGTGGCCTAGGAACTAATATTACTCTATTATTATATAGCATTATTATTAATACTTTAGTGGCCTATAGGAACTCATATTACTCTATTATTATATAGCATCATAATTAATGCTATAGTGGACTAGGAACTTATACTAGACTCTTATCCTATAGCATCATTACCAACACAGTAATGAATGTGTGAACTAGCAGCCCCACTGTGATAATAAACAGAGTAGTGTTTGGTGAGGTGGTGTGTGTACTAACGGTGATCACGGCCACTCCAGCGGAGGTGCTAGTGGTTCTGGTCCTTGTGTTGAAATGCTTCCTGATCTTCCCAGCGATGGAGAGGTGTGGCTCATTCTCTGGCAAGCGTTCGTCCTGAGAAATATACACTCTAGTTTGTTAACAATCCCGTTCCATAAACAGCAGCTGTGTTCCATGTCTGGATTTGGTATATGTTAATACTGGAACACACACGCACACACACACACACACACACACACACACACACACACACGTGTGACTCACCTTGACCCAGTGGTGTTCTAGCACCTGCATAGGTGTGAACCTCTGGCCCCGCCCCCTCTCCAGCATCCCACCAACCAGATCCTGGGAGGGAAGGAGATGAGAGGAGAATATACTCATTAATGCCAAATGGATAAATCCCAGTAAAGAATAGATCTAAAATCAATGTAAGAGTTCCAAAATGGAAATACAAAAGAAAATGTGAAAACATTAAAGGCAGTTGAGTAAGGGAAGGGAGGAAACCAGTTTCAAGACAACATGTGACAGAAATCTAATAGGCTACTACATATTCACGCAATATTAAGTGCTCAAAAAGGTAACCACATAAAAAAAAAGAATATAGAAACAAAAATCGGCCATTGATATTTATTATTATTTATAATGTTTTAAAAAAAAAAAACACAGCAGAAGGAGTGGTCGTTACCATGGCAGCATCCGAGACGCCGTCCCAGGAGGGAGAGGGAAATTCAAGATGGCCGCTCTGTATCTGCTCAAACAGAACCTCCTGGTTGTCCCCGCTCCTTTAACGGCAACAAACAGCGATTACTATGGTTCCGAATAACACAATCCATACACTTTCATATAATTCCATTGGTGTCCATTATAACTTGAATGTATGCACATTTTCTTTTCGAATTGGTGAACGAATGAAGTTATTTATTATGATGAGGCTGTTTAGGTTACATTTGTGTGTTATACCATTGTCGGCCACCAGATGGTGCTAAAGCTCGACCAATCTATATAAACAGTGAACCATGAGATATTTCATAAAAATGACGACGTACCCTTGGAAGGGAGGGAAGCCACACAGCAGGATGTAAGCTACAACCCCAGCAGCCCACACATCAACCTCCAGACCATAACTACGAAACACAAGAGCACACATCAAGATCTGTGATTGGTTCACCAGGGCTAAGTGGCCTGGGCCCAAACCACCAATAAGATTGATGTCACCACTGGGGGTGACCTTCATTCTAAATAGCATATTTTCCTGCATTCCAAAAGTATATTTCCAAAAGTACACTTGAGGCGGTTAGCAGGTAGTGGTCAAGCAATGTGGAGATTGGACAGTTGCTGATCTGGTCTGTCCGATTTTTTCCATGCGACTAATCTAAAAGCCCAACTGTGTCCTCGGTCTGAAGCTACTTAGGCTAATTCTCTAGCTTGTTCCTAATGGGACGAAATGGCAATCAAAGAGAACATTTGGGAACATAGATTAAGGAAGTGAAGGTAAGCTAAACTGCTAGTGGAAGCGCTAGCCAGCGTCCCGCCTGGTAAGTAGAGTAGGGGCCCTTTGAGGGCCAGGTGTTCAGCCGGGACCCGGTACAGGTGGAGGGCTACGACCAACGGGACCTACCCGGTCTCATCGAGGACCTCCGGTGCTACGTAGGTGGGCGTGCCGCAGACGGCATACAGCGGGCCGGTCACCATGGTAGCCAGGCCGAAGTCTCCCAGCTTCAGAGAGCGGCTGCTGTCCAGGTGCTCGTACACCTGGAGGGGGAGGGTACAGGTGGACGGGTTCGTTCCTTCATTATTAACCAACGCAATTAATAGACTAATCCTGCCCCATACAATTATTCATGAGATGTTAATGTACATTAAATCTGTAGCTTGACATCCGGTTGATAACAAACTTTCCCAACTTTCCCCTTCTGTCTGAACTAAAGGGGGGACAGACAATCGACGGATTGTACTGACCAGCAGGTTCTCTGGTTTGATGTCTCGGTGGACGATGTTGAGGCCGTGGAGGTACTTGATGGCGCTGGCCAGGTTGAACAGCATGCAGGCGGC
The DNA here is from genome assembly GCF_031168955.1 of Gadus macrocephalus. Classification (NCBI taxonomy): domain Eukaryota; kingdom Metazoa; phylum Chordata; class Actinopteri; order Gadiformes; family Gadidae; genus Gadus; species Gadus macrocephalus. The sequence continues at coordinate 3,471,415 of NC_082397.1, forward strand.
GTCTCGCTCCGTGTACTTGCTAGAGGAGGAGACGGCGTCAAACAGGTCGCCCCCCTGTGGACAGAATGGAAACAGCATGCCAAACCATCATTTAGCAAGCTACTCTTTTCGCCAAAGCCACTTAAAATAAATGTTGGAGAAATGTCATTAAGGAGGCAGGTAGGGGATGTATATGACTCATGAATGCCTATTGACAGTTGACATGTTGACATCGGGAGATCAAACCCAGAATGGACATAGACTGGAATAGCCAAATTTATCCTAGCTTCACTGGCTATGAGACTATAGCCTACTTACGCTAGCTTGACCAGCTATAAGACTAGCCTAAATGGTTACGTTACCTGGAATAGCTGTGAGACTAGTTTGAAGCCTCGCTACCCTGACTAGCTGTAAGACTAGCATGAGGGAACTCTACATTCAGCTACTGTTTGACCAGCCTCTGAGCCCTATGCTTTGCTTGACTAGCTTGGCTAGCTGTGAGGCTAACCAGAAGCTATGCTACTGTGACTAACTTTGAGGCTAGCCTCTGAAGCTATTCTAACTTCACTAGCTGTTGGGGCTAGCCTGAAGCTCCACTACAGTGACTAACTGTAAGGCTAGTGTGAACCTACACTACCTTAACTAGCTCCATGACGAGATAGAGTTCATTTGGGGTATCCATCTCCTCGATGAGCAGAACGATGTTGGGATGTTTGATCCTCCGCAGGATGGATAGCTCACTCTGGACCATGTGTTCCTGTTGGTAGAACCGTCAGATAACACTATATCAATGAATGGTGCAAACAGTTCAGTCGCGTACACAGTTTAGTGTTCATAGAATCCAACAGCAAATACACAGTGTCAAACAGTTAAAAAGACATAGAGAGAAACACACATAGATGAATAGAGAGAGAAACACTGCTGGCAGATGGAGAGGGAAATAGAGAGTGTGGGAGAGAAATAGCCAAATAGAGAGAGTAAAAGAGAGGGATGGAGAGAGCTAGAGGGAGGGAGAGAAAGACAGACATGGAGAGATGAGACAGAAGAACAGAAAGACAGACAGACAGTTCCTTCTCACCTTCCCTATACACTTGTCTTTGTTGATGACCTTGAGAGCGAACTCTCGGCCTGTCGACCTCTCCACACACTCCTTCACCACAGCGAAGGCCCCGCCCCCCAGTGTCCGGCCCACTCTGTAGCGCTCAGCCATGGAGGGAGGGATGTGGGCGGAGCCATCTGCCCCATCAGCTGTAAGAGACAGAGTTAGGCTCCGCCCCCTCCAGCAGTCAGACTCAGAAAGGAGTGCGTGTTCATTTGATAGGAGTGTGTATGTGTGTACCAGGAGTGTGTATGTGTGTACCATCGCTCTGGGGGGTGTCCCAGTCGTCCAGGGAGTCACATACCCTGGTGGAGGCCAGAGAGAGGGAGGAGCCACCCTGCTGAGAGCTCTGTCACACACACACACACACACACACACACACACACACACACACACACACACACACACACACACACACACACACACACACACACACACACACACACACACACACACACACACACACACACACAAACATTGTAAGTGATGAAATTATAAGAACAATATATAATAACTAACCCTAACCCTAACCCTAATATTTGAACAATACAATAATACTGAAAATAAAACTCAGTCTAAAAATGTTTTTTCTTGTTAAATATATGACCATTTGTATTGACAAATACATTTAAATTGGCCACTATTATAACACCACGTGGGATGTTGATTAGCAATTACAAACCCCCAAAAAAATCCACCCTAAAGTGATCTCACAAGTGGGAGTCTCCACCCAGATGCATGCTGGGTACACAGATAGGGGCCCTTTAATATATGTGAGGAGGGTGTCTGTGTGCGTGTGGTACCCGTCGTCGTCGTAGGCTAGCAGGGCTGGTTGGAGACGGACTTGGAGACTTCCCGGATCTTGGCGTAGACAGCTGGCTTCCTGCTGTTCCATTGGCTAAGGGGGCATGGAGGCAATCGTAGTCTTAGTAACGCTACTAATCATAGTAGCGTTAATTTTAAGACACATAAACTCTGTTGTATTCCCTCATCACAACTGAATAGTTGAGTGGAATGTTTCAGTCTAGCCCTTCGGACGACCACACACACACACACACACACACACACACACACACACACACATACACACACACATACACACGCACGCACACACACACACACACACCGGAGCTGATGGAGGAGGGGGATCTTCGGAGGGATGCGACCCCACCTCTAGGCAGGCTTCGACCCAGTAGCGGAGAGATCCGACCATACGACGAGGACTTGGCCACCCTGCACTCTGCAACAGAGAAGGTTAACCGCACGAGCGGTTAGCTGCGCCTAATCACAACGTCACATGATCAACGTCCACCTGCAGTATCAGTGTCCAAGAGGACGCGTGCACGCAGTCTGTAAGCATTTTCATAAATCTGCCGCACAAATGCCTTGCATTGTTTTGCATCTGTTTCCACACGCATCGTTTGAACCCCATCCACATGCCTGTAACCCCAATGTCTCAATGATCCTATACATGTTGCACTAAGCTTGGTTCGCAGCTCAAAGTGAGTATGCAGTCTGTATGTATACAAAGAAAGCGTTCAATATTTGATAAAAAAATAAATTGCCCACTGTGACCCCATACATATCAGATAACCCCAAGTGGGGTGAGTGTGTTTCCATTGTGCCACGCACCACTGTGCTCAAGCAGAAGATCGTCCTGGTAACGAAACTTCTCTGGTCCACAGGCGATGAAGATATCTTCATCCCCGAAGAAATCCTGGAGACAGCTCACCTGGAGGACAGAGAGAGACCTACATATCAGAGCGCACCTGGAGGACAGAGAGAGACCTACATATCAGAGCCCACCTGGAGGACAGAGAGAGACCTACATATCAGAGCTCACCTGGAGGACAGAGAGAGACCTACATATCAGAGCTCACCTGGAGGACAGAGAGAGACCTACATATCAGAGCTTACCTCGAGGACAGGGAGAGACCTACATATCAGAGCTCACCTCGAGGACAGAGAGAGACCTACATATCAGAGCTCACCTCGAGGACAGAGAGAGACCTACATATCAGAGCTCACCTGGAGGACAAAGAGAGACCTACATATCAGAGCTCACTTGGGGGGCAGAGAGAGACCTACATATCAGAGCTCACTTGGGGGACAAAGAGAGACCTACATATCAGAGCTCACCTGGAGGACAGAGAGAGACCTACATATCAGAGCTCACCTCAAGGACAGAGAGAGAGACCTAAATGTCAGAGCTCATCTGGAGGACTGAGAGAGACAATATCAGAGCTCCTGTTTACTTCAAGTCTCCCAAAGATAAAATATCTTGGGATTTTAATTAGTTGATGGGGATTCAATCTCCGTTTTGCTCTTTAGTGCATCATCTTAAAATATGAACTGTTTATTTATTTAATAGATGCTTTTAGCCAAAGTAATGGCATGCATCTCAAATCCTCTTTAAGTCATTTTGGATAAAAGCATCCTCTAAATAACTAGATGGTCAATTACGAAATGTTATTATTACTAATTAGAGAGATATAATGCCAATAAACAGGCCAAGGAGAGGGTTTGTCATTTCCTCACCCCCTGAAATATGACCATAGGTTAACATTTGGTTCATTAAGCAGATGCCTTTATCCAAAGTGACTTACAAGTGAAAGTATAGTAATGCATACAATCAAAATTGTAGTATCTTGACAGCGTTGACAGAAGCCATTAGGCAACTTAGAAACCTTAAATTCCTGTGTCAGTGCTGTAGGCCATTTGGCTGAATTCTGGTCATAAAACACTTGATTTGCAATGGCTCCTTCAAGAGTTTTTTTCAGCCATATTGAGCCACAGAAAATCTAGAGAAGGGTGATACCAGTGTTGGCCACAGGGGAGAGATGCAGGTTACTGTAAGATAATAAAGCGCACCAAAAAACGAATATGGTTTGTAAAATTTCTTATGCTCGCAATATCTTGCCATACAGTTCCTATAAACTAAAGAAATTGGGAGTTTCTCCTAGATACAAAGTAAAAAGTCTGAAACTATGTGATAGATAGAAACGAGATGATAGCTATTCACTAAGGCTTAAGAGCTGTCTGGTTCTGATGCCTCATTAATAAATAAAGCCGAAGGTTCCCCGACCTTCTCAAACTGATTTAATTGAAGTGCTCCGCTCCGATAGAGGAGATGACCTCACGTTCCCTTCCTGTGTTCTGGGAGCAGAGATTCTGTATTGACGTACAGTAAACTATCCGTACCCTAATGGCCAGGGGCATTTTAAACGCTCCCATCACTTTCTCAATACATCTGCATCCGTTGCCAAACAGTTTTGCACACAGACATCTTTTCTGATCTATGGGGCACATTTAAAAACATCAAACAGATAAAATACTTTATCTGATAGCATTTAAATACAGCAAATTAAAGATCCAGTTAAATATTCAATAATATATTATAGTGACGCAAACACTGACATCAGATTTCTGACACACTCTCACACAACAATACAGATATAATACATGCGAGCAGTGTGCCTGGTTGGGGGTTGACACAGACACATTCCCAGGGGAGGGGCGGGCAGACACGCGTTGCCATGACGACCAGACACAAGCCGAATTTATGATGCAGCACGAATTCATCGGCACAGCAACACAGATCATAGTATGAATCTGATATATCGCCGGTATTAATTGTGACCACAAGTTTCCACCCAACCGTCATTTTAGTGCTACTCTGCACTCTGTCTAGTTGTAAACTTAAACTAATTCGCTAGCACTAGTAGTAGAAACACCGATTTCCATTGTTGGCTTTGGTTTCTCTAAGCCTCACGCGCTAGTGAGCTTTAGATAAGGCCTAAATAACCCAATGTGAGTGTTATATACAGCCGCTCCCCTGGGATGGGTCGGAAGTAAAAGTTCATGATAAAGGACGCCATCTTGTCTGCTCCCTAGCTCTGCAGTCTGCAGGTCCAGAGTACTGGGGTTTGGGGGTTGGGGGCCTCGAGGAACAGTATTGATCCAGCCCTGATCAGCACCATTGGACCACACCATCACCATGGTTACTGACAGTAACCAACGGACCACCGAAGCCACCACAGCAGTGCCCATGAGATGCTTAAGGCCTCACATGGCTATGCATGCGTGGTAATTGCGGCTTGATTTCGGACAAAATAGACAGGCCACATCATATGACATCACTAATGGGTTATTAGGACCGCTACATTTTCAACCCTGTTTTCTGAATCTTACAGCTATAGTATCTGTTCTGCTTTGATTGTTCTTGCCTAGAAAATCACTTTGGCTGAAAGCTTTGGCTAAATCATTAATGCGAATATAAGTTCGATCATGTCACATTACATATTCAGTTTTGACTCCTCAAATGTGTACACAGTGTAAGATTCAGTGAAGATCCCTTCTTAGTCATCCCTAGCGACCACACGCCTCCCGTGATATTTATAGAAATCCTTTATTGAGAACACTTTATTCTTATCCGTCACGGCTATGTGTTCTGAGTATGTGTTCATATGATAGTGTGTGTGTGTGTGTGTGTGTACCATCACTTATGTCTACGGATTTTTCGCTTCAATAAGATTTTATACATTTATCCCTCATGATTATTTTTAATGGAAACTACATAGTCTGCTCTGTCCATCAGTGATGAGGAGACCCAGGGAGATGTGCTGAGACAGCAGGTGTCTTAGTTAGATCTGCCGGTTTCAATAACCATCCAGGAGGAAATTCAGGCAGGCGACAATAGCTCAGTAGACACGAGATGCTGGTTCAGCAGGGATGCTGGTTCATTCCCATCCTTCTGTTGAGCAAGGCATCCAACTGGTCCTGACAGCTGCCAATGGTTGTGCCGATGTGCATCAGTGTGTTGAGTGTGTTGAGTGTGTTGAGTGTGTTGAGTGTGTGTGTGTGTGTGTGTGTGTGTGTGTGTGTGTTGAGTGTGAGTGTGTGTGTGCCAGAATTTCAAGCGTTGCCTGTAAAGCTGTAAAGCTTTGCAATCTTTCATTGGCTAGAAACGTGCTGTGATTGAGTTTAAGTCATTTCATCTGGGTTTATTAAAAGACAATATTGAGTCTCCTATGCTTCTCAAGGCTTGATGTCTCCCAAGATGTAGACGCCACTACATAATGCTTATATAACCTGTACATTCTACTAGTTGGATTCAGACTCTCATGAATTGCATTGTACCATTTCTGCTGTCAGGGATGATTTAACTAGATAATATGAAAATATTCTGTAGTACGAGATCAAAACATCCTGTCCGGAAAAAGATCAATCATAGCATAGAACAGAAGGATAAGCTAGTCTTGTAGGTGGCCATTCTAGGGTGGGGTCTGCTCCAGCAGAATGGGGACGATTAGTTCGAGAGCCGTGTTTTCCTTCAATACTAAGAGGTTAATAGTAGGCTTCAAAGTCGTCAAGTCAAGTCACAAGTCAAGTTACACACAAACTGTAAACAATTCCCAAAACCATTGATGTTAACAATGTTCACATTCACCTGCTTTCACCATTCCCATGATGCCAACAACACAATCACCACACAAGTAATGTCACAAATATGATATAAACACATTCTCCACACTAGTGATGTTATCAAAGGGCAATATTGTATTATATACAGTCATGTCTACCTCTACTGTCTATACGGATAACGCCTATATTTTTGCATTTAATATTGCGTATATTGGAAATATTCCTTATAACTATATTTCCATAGTAATTCATCTATATGAAATGTATATTCTTGTTATTACATAACGTCAAAGGGATTTAGCGTATATAAAACTGTACTGTAAAATCAACTGGTCTGTGAATACAATTTCTTCCAACAGCAAACTTCATAACGTCATCATTTCTTTCATTTTGATTGAGAGGCCCCTAGAGGCTAAAATTACATATTACACCTTTTAAGTACATATTTTATCTTTATATACAGACCATTATTTCGATTAATTGACTTCAATAGTTAAATGTAATGTACCAAATGTACTACTGAAAAAGGAAAAAATACGGTTAAATCGTTACATCTTTGTAAAATGTATTATTTCCAGATGATTATCCCAATCTTGCAAATGGATGCTTTAAGAACTACATTTACCATGAGTCAATCGAGCACAAGGTAAATTACTTCTTCCGCGACCCAGAAGCCATGAAAGAATTCCTGGTTTCCACGTGGGGGACGAAGGCGAGACACACATACACCCCTCCATTGCTCACTACACACCTTACACACACCCCCTACTATGACTGCACTGCTCTGCCGCAGAGCCTGTTCCCTAGCAACCACCTCCGGACAGCAGGACCCTCCCCCATCACCATGGAAACCAACCAGATCCCACACTATAATGCCAACCTGAATGAAAATAAGTATCCTGATAAAAAAAGGCCCTCGCTGTCCCTTTCCTCATTGACAAACTTTAGTACACACACACACACACACACACACACACACACACACACACACACACACACACACACACACACACACACACACACACACACACACACACACACACACACACACACACACACACACACAAAGCTGGATCACTCCCAGATCTATTGGGAACAGCCAGCACTTACCGAAGCCCCTCTCTTCTGTGACTTTCACACGGTTGGGTCACACCTTCACTTTTCAGCATGGTATGCAATTTAAAAAGTGAGGAACGATTACATCAAGGGAAGTGGAGAGGGGCGTGCGTGGCGGACAGTAGGCCCACCGTTGACAGTAGGCGCACCACAGCTAGCTGGGCTCAGTGGAAGTAGGGTTTCAGGAAAGTGCTCAGGGGGGAAATCAATACATCAGATGAACCGAGATGGATGATGACGTTGCACAAAAGAGGACAAATCATTTTCCAGAGCGGCTTGGCTCAAGCCCACATGGTGACATCGGTCAGAGGGACGATGAGTTTCCTACCGCAATTCGTCTCCACATAACTAACTGTTAAAGCGACCCACAGTCACTAAGGTTACAGGCTATTAAGGAAAATAAATGAATTCAAACTCTTCCTGGCTGTCCCATAAGATGATGGATAACGTTTACTATAGTTTGAATTCCCCTCGAGCAGCAGTGGCATCCAGCGCCAATTTAACGTGACAGGGTTTTATTGGATGGAGGAAACCCTTGTGAACACAGGGAAAAAAAACTCCACACGGGGGGACAACGTTCAGCGTCGAACGGTCTCATGACCTCCTTAGGACCCCCTCCAGGTACCCTCTCATTTAAAAAAGCCCCCTATTTCACCCCCTATTGGTACAAATGTGTTCACACAGACGCAGGATGGATACATCGGCCTACTAGTGGACGGTGCATTGATTTAGCTCTGCTAAATACTTTTTTCTGGGCTGCGGCCCAAATATGAACCCGAAATCCGTGCTCCGTTTGCTATGGGGCTTAAGACCGCCGGTGGGAATCGAACCTGCGACAAGGGCTACAGCCTGCACGGCTCGTGCATCAGACGACCCTATGAGACCCGCAGGTCGACGGAAACCCGACACAAGGCGCTAGCAGGGGCGGGAGGGGTTGAGGCCACGACCTACCAGCTTCCCGTCCACGGTGTACAGCTTCTTCACGACGCCCGAGTCCAACTTGACGGCGTCGGTGACGTCCGTCATCACCTGGTCGAAGGAGTGCGCCGTCTTCTTGTTGAGCAGGATGCGCACCGCCTTGCGCGGCTTCACCCCGCTCCGGACGATGGTCACCAGCTTGGGCCGGATGTAGTCGCGGCTCTCGGGCGCCGGGCCCAGCTTGGCGACGCTGGTGCACAGCGGGGCCGGGGAGCGCGCCGACGCGGCCGTCTTTGCGCCCACCGCCCAGTTGGGGTTGACGTTCTTGGTGTAGTCGACCAGCTTGTAGGGCTCGATGGAGCCGCACACGTAGCTCTCCCCTGTGGGGGCGAGGGAAAGAGGGTCACACACACCGGGGCCATGTGAATGATGAGTCGAGCTTGGAATGAAGGACCGGACCCTCCAGACTGTACTGCACCTTTAGTAAGACTTGTATGGAAATCTATTGCATGGCCAAACCTAGGGGCGTGTCCCAAAGGGGGCCTCGCGGGGCACAATGACCCCCAAAAAAATGAAGTGCAATGTTTTTGGGCCTTTTTTTTTATAAAATATACATCCCCCCCACTATTATGGAGTGAGGGTGTCAATACACTTTTTGGTTAAAAGTGCCACATCAAATCAAGTACCATTTGGGGGCATAATGTATTTCGAGGGGAGGAACCTCGCTCAATGCTCACCCTCGACCAACTGTTCCATGCTTGTGATTTTCGTCGTCCCATCTATGGAGTAGATGGTCCGCACACCCTGGGGGAGGTTCACGTTGTCGGACAGAGCTCGGGTCAGGTCGGCCAGAAGGGCGTCCAGCGAGCCAAACCGCTCCTGGGAGATGGCGTAAACGATCCCGTTGAAGTAGCGGTCCCCGTTGCGGTAGAATCGGACCTTCTTGGCCTTCTTCTCGGAACTGAGCGTGCGCAGGGTGCGGGTCCGGTACAGGCTGCAGTGCGCGCTGTGTGTGGGACTGGGGAGCCCGGTGCCCCGCGAACCCCTCCGGTTGGACCTCTGCGCCTTGTCCCGCTCGTCGAAGTGCTCGAGTTCCATGGCAACACGATCGCAGTACGCCTAAGACGGCTATAAACCTAACCAAAACAAACCTCTTTATGAATAAATTATGTTTCCGAATAGGCGAGTGATAGGCGCTTTGTGTGGACGCATGCAGATATTGTGTGGAGAGAATAGGTGACATGCCACGCCCATCCCACGCTCCATCACCCCATTCTAATGTATTGATTCACCGCATTTAATTATCCTCCATTTCCAAATTCAACCAGCCTACGTGCAATAGAGTTACATTACCCTAGGCCTAATGGGACATGCACAGGCCAAAGAACTGCATACAATGTGATACAGTATCTATAAAGATCAAATGGTGTATTTTCTGTAATAAGATTTTCTTATTAATATTCTTACCAAAAAAGCCGATCAAAGAAGCAATGTCACGTAGAAATCCTCCGCTGCGTTCCTCGTCACTTTATCATGTATTCAACGGATCACTAGGAGCCGGTGAGTGTCTCTTTGTTGGCCGGTAGTAGTAGCAGCACCGGCTGTCTCTCCGCTCTGCAGTAGATGAGCACGCTACTGCGCGTGGCTGGGAGAGATTCCCCAGCGCGCACCCCCACATCTCCCCCCCGTACGCGCAATAAAAAAAAAGGTTGATTGGATGCGCGTTCACATTATTGGCATCAAACAAATCACGGTGTGTTTGTGTCGTTTAACTCTCGATAAGGCCTAATAACGAGTGCATTTCGACGCTTCTCAAACGTAAAGGGTTTGGTAGAATATTGTTCTAGGTGTCGAGGAGAAACGTGGTCGTTAGTTAATTAATTAATTAACGCGTACCTCCACGAGGAGACCCCGGGGACCTGCGTGCTAATCCGCAAAACGCCATTCTGCACGAGAGCTAATAAACATCACTTAAATATGCCGAGGAGAGCGAGACGAGGGTAATGTGCACGTGTCGTTATGCCTCAACATAACAGCACCACAAACATGCGACTTTAGATCCACAGCGTTACACCCACTTGCACATGTACATCTATCGGGTAACACATAGAACCACGTGTAGCTGGAATTGTAACATAAGCCAACATTGGGGTTTGTGAATTTACATTAACATGAATGAACATCAGGCCAATGGCCTACGTTGAATGACACAATTTCTATTTCTATGCACAAATATATAATGTTTTTTTCAGTCTGTTCACCAGAAATATAGTCTGTTATCTAGTTACAATTAAATCAAATATATTTGTACTCTGCTTGATTGGAGCATTAACAACCTAAATAACTCTAAACATGTACTGTTTACTATCACTTGGAACACTTTCTCATGTAGGCTACTCAGTAGGCTACAGCTACAGCAATGTATGAATGACCTTTACTGTGTCTTGTCGATTATATCTATTAGCGACCAACTGTGGTACTTTATTCTTTCTAGATTCATTCATATTAGACTGTACTTCTATTCCACAAAAACGATTTACTCTTTAACACATCCAATATCTGATGAAATCCACGTCCTCTAATTGAGACATTTTGATGTGAATACATAAAAGAGTATGTATGTATTGATTTATTAGAAACATTTATTAGAACAATCATATCATTTAGTCTTGTTTGCAGTCTCTGGTTGGTTAAAAAAATAAATATTTGTTCCAAATTAGACTTGAACGTTAAATCATCTACTGCACGGTCTACCCTGACGTTGAATGCTACACTTTAAACCCTAGCTGAGATAACAGCCTGGGTTGTATTCTGATATGATGAGCATTGTCTTCTAGACCGAGAGAACAGGAGGAAGAGGATGGCGAAGACCTTCAGGACAGCAGTGGGCGGCAGGCGGCTCTTCATTCACACAAAGAGCAGAAGAGAAGGTGGGGGGGGGGGGGGGGGCAACTTATGTCTGTCATCTAATGCTATCATCAAAGATACCTTATTCGGGGACAGCAAGTTGTGTGTGTGTGTGTGTGTGTGCGTGTGTTACCGTTGGTTACCAGGCTCCACATCAGGACTTCCTGTCAGAGCCTGTGCGATCTCCTGCCGTTCGTCGAAGGACCCCTGGACACGGCGACCACCCTAGAACTCACTGCGAGATACATCGGCCACATTAAAACCCACCTGCCCCCAGACCTCCTCGCCACGGTAGATACCCTGTCCTTCTGCTCATCTACCTGTCTGTCCGTCTCCTCTGTCTGTCCGTCTGTGTTCTCCATAAGTCTGGGATCTGCATGTTCAGCATAAGAAGCTGCTTGTGTTTTTTCTCTCCAGGTTAATAGAACGGTAGAGCAGAACATGAAGGGCTCATGGCAAAAGCGAGAGAATTCATCAAAGAAAAGGTCAGCGGTTACAATGGCAACATAGCAAGTTCCTTCTGGCCGATAAACAATGCTTTACACGTACACTGCCGTCCCGTGACCCTAGGAAGACGAGTGGTCTGAGGAAGAACGCCACACAGAGGTCCAAACCATCTGCCGAGAAGACTCCTGACAGTACAATTAATTACCTTTTCTGATTGAAGTACCCCTACTTTTACATGCATGTCATTGCGTTTCCATTGTATTTCTACAACTTATTGTATTATATATATATATATATATATAATATATATAACATATATATGTTTTGTATTTTGTAGCTCTTGCATCTCTTTATTTCAAAGAAAATTGTTGTAATTGTTTTTTATTACCGCCTGTACTTACTTCTGCCTTGCGTGACGTCCACGTTTCCCATGTGGCATTAATAAAGAACTCTTGATCCTACTTTATGGTATTCTCAGATGCTGCCCTCTGGAGGAACGTCCAGCCCCTGATTAGTGTGTTGGCCAACCAGCCCAACGATCAGACCGCCGGCCCTCTTCTCTTTGCCGATCGACCCTCTCCTCCACCCGGCGCCGTTGTCACGCCAATACTGCTGGACAAGTCGTCGGTGCCTCGTGGACAGATGCTGCCTCTGTGTCAGGAGCAGTCCTTCTCCTCCTTCTCTGCCCCCACCTTCTCCTCCTTCTCTGCCCCCACCTTCTCCTCCTTCTCTGCCCCCACCTCCTCCTCCTTCCAATATGTAGAGAACAACTGGATGGCCCCCTCTCCGCGGGCATTCTCTAGTCCAGCCCTCCCTAGCCCCACCTTCTCCGGCACCTCCTGCCCCAGCACTGCCCTTAACGCCATGACGTCATCAACAAACGGCAGCCATAGGGGCGTCCTGCCAGGACCCACCGACACTGCCCTGGGGGGCGAGTCCGCAGCCGATCACGTTGTGACGCTGCAGATCATGGACGTCGCTGCCCCCAACGTGACCGACGCAGGATCAGGGGAGCTCACGACGACGGCGGTGAACTTGGACGCGGTCTGGGACCATCAGGATCAGACCATCGTGCTTATCGTGCTGCCCCCCGCTATCAGTGACGTCACAACCACCCAGGGGCAACATCTGCCGCCAGAGCCGTCGACGCTGGAGAGAGAGAACGCCACCGTGGCGGTCGCAGGGTCAGCGACGGCGTCGGGAAGGTGGGAGGCTTCGTTTGACGCCCCAGTCCAGCAGAGTGGCGTCAGTGGTAGTCCAATCACGACGGGCGCTAAGGGCAAGGTTGGTCCCTATTGGCTGGACCTGCTGTTTGATGACAGCCTGTGCATCCCGGAGGCCATATTTGAAAATAATCAGACGGTGGAGGATCACACCAACGACCAAACACTTGGCACATTATAGTGTCAGTTATCTGTTGCGTCCGGCAAGAGCCGAATTGCTTTCGTTCTTCAGCATTGTTTGTTTGCGTTTTCCATCTCTTGTCATTTCGGGTAAAATACATGACTAGTTAATTGTCATTTACTTTTTTTTTGTTTACTTGACAATAAAATATTTGTTCAACAGCAGTACTAATTCTTTACTTTTATGATGGATGAATTGATCAATGTTTGTTTAACGTAATTGCCTGTTAATACCAGTATTTATCTGGTTTATCTTAATATTACTAAACGTTTGTATCTTACATGAATGAGAACGTGATTTGAGGTGAAATCCAAAACAATGATTCAAAATAGAAAACGGTCCGGGCATAGCCATATAGGTCATAGCTGTTATACTTGAGCCACTAGGTGGGGTTGTAGGGCTAAAATAAAATCTCTTGGACAACGCCAAATACAATCACATTTAACACTGAAACTTTATTTCACACGTTGTTAGTAAGAAATGATGGTGGTGCATTTCTTTGCTAGTTACATTTATAATTGTTACCAATGTTCACAAGCATGAACTTAAGAATGATCAGATATCACCCAGGAACAGCGATCCTGTCTTCGCTGCTTGTCGTGTTAGAAATGGGGCATATTCAAGCCACACACCAATTATTTGACTTTTACTTAACAAATGACTTTGTAACTTCATACAATCAGACAGCTTTGGAAACACAGTGGTACTACACTCTTCCAGTTAGTGTTGACTATAGCAGCGTGGTCGATTTCTGTTACAATACAATAGATCGATAAACTGTTAAAAAAACTCGACCAAACTTAAGTTTCATCGCAAATTAACTTAACGGTAGTTACAGGCACAGTAGGTAGCATAGTTTTGTTTCGAAAAGGGTAAAGCTGGCAGTAGAGTGGGATTGAACCGTGAATCTGGCCCTTCTGTCGCAATTGGTATTATTGTTTGGTTTTTGTTTTTTCAAAGCAGATATAAAAGCAGTCTCAATGAAAATCTGCCAACGTCATCTTTCGAAGGGATGAGGCAGACTCGATCAAAGACCAGGCGTTTTAGGATTCTAACATACCATCGAAGCCTTCCTGAACATCTTTGGAAAAATATTATGCATCGTACAGCTCCAACCATTATTTCACATTATTATTGAATATATTATTATATATCCATTACGACACAGAGGTCCCCTGGAAACAGGGGACATTTAATTATTACACTGCATTTCTCACCATCAAACCAAACTGTTAAAGGGTAAAGTGCTCAGAACCAGTCAATTCTAAAACTAAAGAGTATATACTTAAACATAAACATTGGTCGTAAATAAAGCTCTTTAAATATAGATTTCAGTTTTTTGGTTAGAATCGATATGGAAAGGATATGTGTTAAGGCAGTTCTGCGTTGAAGTGAGCCCGGTAAAGTTATTTCTTAAACTTCTCCATTTGTTTCTCTTGCCCCGGTGCATCCTGGAGCTTGTAGTCTTCCAGCAGGGCCGCTGCCGTCTGCTTGCCAGTTCTTTTCACCACGGCCTTGATGCCGAGGTTGTCGATGTTGAAGGCCGTCACGCCCACGTTGATGGCGGAGTTCATGGCGAGGTCGGTGGCCTGGCCAGCCGCTGAGCCATACCTTAGCGTGGAGTTAGCGGGAAGGAGAGGAAGAGAGAGAGATTCACAGAGAATGGGTGGAAAGAGACGGGGGGGGGGGGGGGGGGGTAGAAACATTCATAGGTGGAAAAAGAGGAAGGAGGGACAGGTGGAGGAAGAGAAAGAGGAACACGGACAGGTTAAAGACACGAGGGCGAAAAAAGTTTGGAAATAACACGAGTGTAAAAGACAAAAACAAAAGAAAGGAGAGAGATGTCAGGCCAGGGTGTCATGCAAGGCAGGATCCCAACCATGCATTGTCATCATCACCAACCCAATCGCTACCCCCAATCGTCACCCCTCATAAATACCCATCGTCTGTGCGGCAATTAGGCAATTAAGGACCACAAAATCTTTCCCCTCTGATCTGTTATAATGGGAATACTATTAATTATATTTTAATTACGGAAAGTGGGGGGGGGGAGATAGAGAGCAGGAGATCTTTCTTGAGAGAAGGCACCAAGAGCAGATGCCCGACCAGAGAGGGTGGGGGGGGTTGCAGGAGGGTGAATTAACCCTAGCCATGATTACTCTACCCAACTGCATTCTGGGTAATCAGTTGAGAACAAAGTTAATGCAGGAGATGAATTAGAGGAGTTTAACAGCAATTGATCAAAGAGTTAAGTTAGGGAGAGGCACACTCCTTTGGGGGTCTCTGGAGACCCCTATATCTGTAAAGCAAGTGGAAGAGGAATATATGAGCCGTCGTTTGCTTTCTGTGTTTGAACGAACACAAAAAGCTTTTCCAAATGCAAACATCGGAAATCGGGCTTGTCTGTAAGGTTTTGGGACAAGTTCTGAGTTTTCTTTCTTGAGCATTTGTCAAAAGATTTTCCAATTTTGCAAAAACTTCTGGAGCTGTGTGTGAAGTGAGCCGAACACGACGCAAGTAGATGGAATATAAAGCCTTACTTGTGTTTCACGGTGGTGACCGTTTCTGAGGCGACATTCGTGGTGATGTTCTTTGCTGCGCATTCCAAGCCGGTCCACATGGTGGCAAACCCTGTCGAGGGGGACCAAAAATGTACTTTAATAACATCTTAAAGGGACACTGTGTAAAAATTACTCCCATCTAGTGGTACAATTGTATATTGCATTCAAACTAATAGTGCTCGCTTGTTCAAAAACTACGGTGGGCAGTATGTGCCAAGAAGCTGTGTCATGACATCCAGTACTACCTCATCGAGTCATTCGAGTGATGAGGTTCGTTATTTCAAACAAATTTCCAACTGCATTGAATCATTAGTGTAAGCTAATGATGTATGAGTAATTACTCCTCGAGCAAGATAGTGAATTATTTCAGTCATCATTCACGCTGGCTCAGAGTGAAAACGCGTTTGCATTTCCTGTACCCTGTAGTGCTTTTTGTCCCTCTCGGCAGTTCATAGACCGGAAGAACATGGAAGCCTCCATGAAGCTTACCCGTCCTATGTAACTACATATTAATTATTCTTCGCTCAGGAGGATAAGTGAGATTTTTGGCAGAGAAAATTTTACACCAATGAGGACTTATTTATGAATGAATACGTTGATTTGAGGTAATAAATGACTTAAAATATTACACAGTGTCCCTTTAACACAGACGATGACTGAGAACAGCATCCCCCATTTCCATTTAGACTTAAACATAGTTTTGTCTTTAATATACATTATTTGATCCTTTGCTTTACTGCATTCAAGTGTCTTAAGATTTCTTTTAAGCATTTGAATCAACTTCAGTGTGACTTTTATGTTGCCATGCCAAGCAGTTTTCTTCCCAAGTATAGCTGAATTGATTCATTCATGGATATTTCTCAGTCCTACCTTGTACTCCGCTGGCTGCCACCACCATGGCCCCTTCGATGTTGGAGCGGCCATCTTTGTCCTTCTTCATGGACTCCGGGATCAGTTTACCCCCGTGCTTTTTCACATGAGGCGCCATTTCCCGCCCGACGCAGCCCGCCACGGTGACAACGCCGTCCACTGCAGGGATGGACGGAGACAGGTCATTAACGGGGTGATATCATGGTTTTTTTTCGACTTTTCCCTTTGCTTTAATATGACATATGTATACATGTTTTAAGTCTGCTAGAAAAATCTAAGTGCGAGCCAGGGGGAGTAGTTGTACCCACCGAGAACGCCACACAATAAGTGTTTGTAACAGCTGGATTACGCTCCAACTTCACTTCTGTAATGGTGTGACGTGCAGTGGGCGGGGCTGAAGTGCAGAAGTCGTGCCTCCCTCCCTGCTGCCCACAATGTTTCCTACTTCTCGGGTGTGAATTTGCAGACACACGCGCAAAGCATTCGACCAATCGCAACAGAGTGGGCTTGCTGACCAATCAGAGTAGACTGGTCTACTCGGGGTCGGGATAGGGGCCTTAAAGCACCATGACACGAAACAGAATTTTTTTTTGAAAGATGCTAAAATTGGTTTTGCAGAAACAAAAAGAGTGTGAGAATAAGAAGGGGAACTTTTAAAATACAGGCATGTAACCCCAGGAAAAGGTAGGGGTTAGGCGGTGAACACAGAGACAGGTGATTAAAGTGCCAGTAGGGGTTAGGCATTGACTACAGAGATGGTCAACAGTGATGCCAGAGTTTTATAAATCCAGGGTGGTGAAAGTAATAGCATGGAACCTCTGTTCATTTTCAATTTCCAAAGGGCGTCACCAACAGGCGCAGACCAAAATGCCTCTGGACGCCATTGGATAGGCCCTCAACCAATCAGCACTGAGCGACGAAAAAATTACATCTTTCTTCTCAAACAAAAAGCTTCAAGTGCAGCCTTCTGTCGTTCTTTTTGTGAAAATAAACCGTTGTACGTTTAATACCAGCCCAAAGACGGAATCAACAGACAGTTCTACATCAGCAGCAGCAGCCATCTCTGGCTACTTATCCAGCTTCATGTTGGAGAAACGGTCGTGATTGATCGGTCTAGTTTGTACTGGGCAGAGAGAATGTTGTGGAGGAGCGAGGCAAGACCTATCTGCAGAGCAAATGAAACATGAGTTCTCTGAGATTCCTCTGGTACCCAGTGCTGGAAGATTAAAGGGGACTTATTATGCTTTTTCGACTTTTATGACATGTAAACGTTGTTATAATGATTGATAGTCATGTTTAACCATACTAAAGTGTCAAATAATGACGTACATGCATTTCGACGTATTCCCTGCCGACAGTCTGGGGTGGCTGTGCAGAGCGCTAAACACTCGGGACAACGTTTGCGATTCACTTGTTCACATTTCCGGGAAATCATCTACGTAGAGGCACTCCTGCCACGCCCCCATATGCCTGGTCAAATCTGCCCGCGCATGCGCGGGCAGATTTGGAGGGAAGGAGGGGGTGGAGCTCGACTGCCCTTCGCAGGTCTTCCGGAAGGTAACCAATCACAACGGAGTGGGGTTGGCAGGAGGGGGGCGAGGGGGAGGAGAAGGACGAAACCGAGCGTTGACAGAGAAGGCTGAAAGCGGCCAGATGAGAGGAAGAGTTTCCCGAAAATCGACATCGTTTTTTGTGCTGTGATTCGTGTCAGGTTGCGCTATAGGAGTCATTAATAAGAAATTAAGACCAGAACAGTAGTATAATAGGGTCTCTTTAAAGAACTCACCCAGGAACTGGCTGACGCGGACGGCGCCCCCGGTGGCCTGCTTGGCGACCTGCAGGCTCTTGGCGACCGACGGGCTGACCTGCGTGGGGGTGTCCTCCGGCGTGATGTGCTCCCGCAGTTTGGACGCCCCCTTCTGGATGGCTATGTTGGTGTACTCCGCTCCCTTCACCAGGCCCCAGCTCAGCCACGACGCCCCTGGAACCCGACAACAACCACAACAACAGACTAAGAGGGTCAGAGTCTCCCTGGGTGGTGCACGGAACCTCGGTATTACTGCTAGCGTCTGGTTAGTAGGGGTGGGAAAAATAATCGATTCTTCGATGCATCGCGATTCTCGCTAGAACGATTCTGTCTCGATGCAGATAATAATCGTAATTTAAAAAAAAAAAATAATAATTTTCTTTTGGCCTGCTGCAACATTCGGTTCGCCAGAGACGGATAATTTTTGTAATTTTTTAATTATTTAATTTATCTTCAGTGTGTATTGGCCAATCTGATTTGTCTTGACACGATTGCGATTCAGCCTACGCATAGCATGCGCGCAAACTCACAGCCAGACACAAGAACTCCTAATTCAAGAGCAGCTTTTCCTTTAATGAAGAAAAGAAAGATTAGACAGAAAATAAAACTGACCTATTTTTTGCATGCTTCCATATTGTGTTATAAAATGCAAGCTGCATTGATCATTGCATTGTTCATTGTTCATAGGTCATATTTGTGACAAAAGCTTTCTCTCTTATGAAATATTAGTTAAGTTAATTAATCTGTTGATGTCTTTAATGATCATCACAAAAGTAGGAAGTGATTAGCAAACTCTGAGTAGCAAACCCAGATGTATATATATTTTTGAAAATAACGCATGGAAATGTACATAACAATTTTTGTTGCATCGAGATGCATCGATAATCGCTTCAGAATCGAATCGTTGACCTCATAATCGGAATCGAATCGTGAGGTGCCAAGAGATTCCCACCCCTACTGGTTAGCTCTGGTGGGTCCAGGTTTAAACGCGCTGTGAGATCCCAGACCTGTGAGGATGCCACTGGCCACGCGCTCGCTCCACTCGGGCAGACCGTCGTTCTCCTCGGGGTCCTCCTCCCCCGTCGCGGCCTGCCGTGGCCGGGCAGGGACCAGGGCGGAGGTCGCCCCCTGCTGGGGGGCCAGAGGCACCTTCTGGCTGAGGTTGATGGAGTCGGCCGCCTCGTCTGGGGGCTGACAGCAGCAGAGACACATCAGCACACCGGGCCCTGAACACACGGCGATCGGAGACGCATCCCGCGCACACGCGCCCCGGGACACCGGCACCCAGATACAAAACGCAGCGCAGAGGTCTGCGCTTGGCTCTCGGTGATCTCCTTCTCTGTGCTCCTCGCTCTTTCCCCATTTCTCCCTTTCTTCCTTTCCCTCTCTCTTCTCTTCCCTTCTTTCGCTCTCTCTATTTCTCTCTCTCTCCCTTCATATTTCAAGCTCTCCCTATCTCCATCGAGAACACATCCTCTCATTGTGTTCTGGACATTCACAATGCCATCGTTTCTTTCCATCAAACTGAATCGGGGCTTTGAGAATTTTCTGCAACCTAGGATGCTGAATCCCCCAATATATGATTAGATTACTTAATAATAAAATAAGGAGATCTGCATGATAAAGCATTCAGAATTGTTTTGTATACTGTGATTATTCCCAGCTTGAATTGTTAATCGCTTTGGATAAAAGCGTCTGCTAGATGATTATCTCCCTAATTAGGTTTTAGATAACTAATCTAAAACTTGATGGTGGACCACCTTATATCTTGATTTCTTTCTTTTCTTCATATTTGTTTCGACCAATCATGTGGCTGGAGCCTGGAAGCAGCGTTTAATTGGTGACCACAAACTCGGCCACCAGTAGTGGCCCGTCTAAAAAGGTTTCAAATCCCCAAAGCAGCGGATTACTGTTTCTCTTTGGTAGAATATCCCCATAACAAAACAGGAAAGTGTAACCCCAACCCTTCAGTTTTATAATCCTGGCCCAGGCTCTGTTCTGTTTGCCCGAGAAGTCCTGCCTTAACATAGAAGAACGGCTGAATCCGAGATTAGCTACGTGGCTAAAACATCAATGTGAAAGACTAGGGTGTCAAGGGAAAAAAATACAAAGTGCCTACTTTCATAAAGGGCATCAACAGGCAGTCCATTGGAGGCGATGTCCAGCCCGTCCATAAAAGGACCCCGACCTGATCTAGCTAGAGGACACTGCTAGAGAGACTAGGAGAGACGCTGTCCCTCAGTTAGAGGTCCACCGCCCCCCACTAAGAGCATTAGGGGTTATTACCGTGTCTTGGCTGACTCATCTTAAATCCCCGGGCTGATGCAGGAGAGGCAGAGGAGACAGAGAGCTACAGCGTCAACAACAGTGTAGCACTGGGCCGCGCGGGACCTGACTATCGACACAACAGGTCAGCACAAACGGTTGGCCGATGTGCTCGCTCGAGCGTGACATAATTACAGCGGCTCCCCCAATAAGTCGAATGGTGATTTGTAGAACAGTTTGAGTTGACTTGGTTAGCTTGGAAGTAAACCTAGTAAGTTTCTAATAAAGCCTAAAAAAAAAAAGGCTTGGTTGTTGGTTGTCAGTTGAGGTCATGGGTAGGTAGGGAATTTATTTATTTATTTATTTATATTTTTTTTCCAGCGGCAGCGAATGATAGGTAGGTTGTTTTCATTTAAAAACGAGAAACTTCGCTCATCCTTGTACAGAATGAAGAGGTGCAGTACCAAAACGTAATTATAGTTTGCATCAAAAAAAAGAAAAATCGTTTTTTTTTTTTTATAAAGCTCATAAAATAATTTGGGTTGCACATAAATTGACAGGGTCGGTCGGAAACCGGAACCAAACAAATTTTCTTTTGGTCCGGAAATGCAAGGAATGTATTCTAGACAGCAGTACGGGCAAAAGCCTCATCACCATTTGATAAACAACCTGAATAGTCCCTGTAGGAGTCCACACAGACAGATTCTCGGCCGGTAAGCCGGTCAGGCGGCGGTAATGCAGATCCTCACCTGAACTCTGAGGTCCGTCATCTGGGCCAGCAGGTCCTGGAACAGCTCCCGGTCGGCGGCGGGAAGCTCCGCGGACAGGACCACGCCCACGTAGGACCCGG
Organism: Gadus macrocephalus; assembly: GCF_031168955.1. Taxonomy (NCBI): domain Eukaryota; kingdom Metazoa; phylum Chordata; class Actinopteri; order Gadiformes; family Gadidae; genus Gadus; species Gadus macrocephalus. Next base: position 3,493,062 of record NC_082397.1, read on the forward strand.
GCGCCGCCGCCATCATGTCAGGGAACATGTAGACCCCCGTGTTGCACAGCAGGGCCGGGGTCTCTGAGGCCATCAGGGGGTAGAGCCAGTCACACACCTGCCGGCGGAGAGGAAGGTCGCGCATCAAAGTGCCGCTCACCTCTCATCAACTCAAGGAACTGGGGCCTCATTTATAACCGTTGCGTACGCACAAAACGGGGCTGAAATCGGCGTACGTGACTTTCCACGGCAAGGTTGTGATCTATAAAAAAAAAAAAACTTGACGGGAGAATGTGCGCAGCCCTAAGCAAACTCTGACCCATGCGTACGCAGGGTTTTATAAATCTGAATATTTGTTGGCGCACGCAAAACTTGGCTTTTGGGCGTACGTACACTTTTAGTAAAGATCCCACGCACAGTTTTATAAATGAGACCCCTGGTCATCACATTCACAATATTTTGAAGCCTATGAGCTTTACTATTATTGACTAGGTTGACCTTTAGTAGATGCTGCTTTATCCAAAGCTGGGGACATTGGTTTCATATACATGTCATTAATGCAGGTTAGGGGGGGTGCACGGTGTAATGTGTCACATTATCCCGTGCAAGGTGTGTCATCATAAATGTAGCCTAAAATGTGCCCAGTCCTATTAAAAATGAATTCACAAAAAATTCCTGAAAATTTGAGAGATGACTGATGAGAGAGTACTATAGTCTACTTACTCTACAAATAGACCAAGTAAATAGGTTAACAGTAACCCTAAGTTTGACTTCAAGAATACATTTTATGATGCCATGTTTTCTTCCCAGGGGTGTTGAACTACAAGCATTTTATTTCAACACCGATCAAGGTCAGGATCAGTGCTTACTGTTTGCTGGGTGTGTAAACATACTGAACTTTGGGCCCTTCAACACAAATCCTCATGCCTGAGGGATAATGGCCGCCTGGACAAAGCCAAAATAAGGGGAACCTTTATTTCCTTCTCAATAGCGCTTCTAGGATTAGAGCATGACGGCTAAGAAGGCTTGATGACTGCCCGTGTGTAATTCCCACAGCGTCCACAAGACCGACTATGGGAATTGGGGAATTCCTATGTGCCCACGCTTGACTGTTTACTGAAAGGATGCTCAAAAGGAAGTTTGAGACTCGATTTTTCGACCTCTACCAGGAGCCAACTGGCCTGTAGGCTTCTTGGTTGAAGGACTGGTGAAGAGATGCAGCATGATAACGTTGCGATTGATTGTAGATAACATCAGCATAAAATATCATTCATCTTAAAACCTCATAAAGGAATGTTTACACACTATACTAACAGCTTGATTATAGTTTTGAATGAGAGCCCTTTCGGTTGACCTTTAATCTTAGTTTACTATGTGTAAACTACAGCCAAAGTCTTGTTGAGATGGCATAAGATAACTTAGTCAATGGTGCGTGTCGAGAATACAAATAAAGATTTTGGACCATATGAAGTGTCCATAACTATTGTCACACTGCATTTCATTCGTCAGCAAAGAACACAACACACCGGCCTAGTCTGGCGTTCAACAGACGATGACCACGGTCACGCCGTCTGCCGCCAGAGTGGCTGATTTGTGAAGCCCAGGATGACATTATCGGCAGGGATGCCTGTGGATTAGGGACTCTGTAACTGGATCACATGATCCAGGACACGCGCTGACTAACGCAGATCATTAACGGGACGCCTGCCTATCTCCTCTTCCCTCCTCCTTCTCCTCCTCCTCACTCATTCAGCTCATGAGTGAGTCGTGTCACCATATTACCAAAACAGGTCAAAGGTCAAAGTGCCCGTCACAGCGCTATCAGAACAAGCCACAGCCAGAGTGAACCAAACGTCTGGCTCCTCTTCACCCTTTATGAGTAAAGAGGCCACTGAATGTCCCTTTGTGTATAGAGCAAAAATAATAGGCTAGAAGTTTGTACTATAAATAAAATGTACTCTCAGCCAAAAGGTACTGGGTCTGTTTACATAATCAGCCCCCGCCACCCCCTCCATAATTCCCTGCAAGTTTATTTTTATAAAAAGGTGTCTGTGGCTGCATGGACAAATAGTTGATCCCCATCCCCTTAGGAACCTTCGAGCGCCCAGCCAGGTGAACTGACCTGCAGGAACGCCGGCGGCCTGCTGGGGGCTCCTCGCGGCCGCTCGCCGGTGAAGCGCACCAGGCGCAGGACGCCCGGGTATGAGGGCGCGCTGACCTGGCCGTCGGGCGTCACGAAGAACAACTGCACGCCGTGGGGCAGGAAGAGCAACTCCTCCGCCTCCTCGCCGAGGCTCTGAGAGGGGGCTGAGAAGGAGGAGGTGGGGGACGAGGAGGAGGAGGAGGCGGCGGCGGCGGAGTTGGACTTCTGCGAGTAGAACTCCTGGCCCACCAGGGAGTGCTCCCCGCTCTCCGTCCCGTAGGAGATGGAGAGGTGTCCGTCGGCGGCCTGGGGGGAGTAGGCGGGGGGGTTCTCAGCGGGGGAGGTCCCGGCCGGTCGCAGGGGGGCGGGGGGGACGGGCGTCACTCCGGGGCCGCGGCTGGGCCTCAGCGGCGAGACCGGCCTCTTCGGTTTCCCCGGCTTCTCGTCGGTGGAGAGCTTAGGGTAGAGACCCTGGGGGCCCGCGGCGACGCCGGGTCCCGGTCCTCCGTCGGCGTCGGCGCCTTCGTCCCTGGTCTCGAGGATGGCCAGTCGGGTGGTGATGTTGTTCAGGGTCTCCCTCATCTTCTCCTGCATCTGCCTGGCCGCGTCCCAGGAGCTGCCCACACACTCGCCCCCCTGCGACGGCACGCTGGTGGCCCTCAGCAAGTGCTGCCGGCCCTGCTGGTACAGCTCCAGGGCCCGGCCCCGATGCCCGGCCTCGTCCTCGGTCAGGGCCTTGTGGAGGCAGTCGAAGGCCCTCTCGTAGCCGTCCTTGATCACCTGGAGCCGTGCGTTATCGAAGGCATCCTGTTTGGCTTTCTCCATGCCTGACGATAACCAGGAGGTGGGGGAGGAGGTGTTAGTCGACGACACTATATCGATAGGAAGAGGAGCTTTCAAAACATGAGTGGCTTTGCAGAATTCTGCTGTACGGTTTTTGTTTTGTTTCAACTAAAACTACGTGTGCATTGTTTACACTAGGCACTGTCCCAGACCAGCTAAATAATATATAGTCCATCCTCTCTTAAGAGATTACCCTTCTTGCTCTTTAAAGAACAGCATGAAGTACTGACAGTATGATCAAAATCAATATCAAAACAGTGTCAGTTCTTTATTCCCTAGCTCTATATCGAACTTAAAATATTTGTATTACACCCATACCATCAGCTTTAGGGCTAACAATTCCCTAATTATGGTTAATGAGCCATTCAACAGCAAACAATTGCGATGCGTAGTAACTTAAGAACACCTGTGGCATGTCATTGCACAAGCCTGCTCAATGCAGTTTACAACATTTAAACACATTCAGTTACAGTTAATTCGACGTCCCTGATTCGGGGGACCCTGGCAGTTTGGAATGTACTTGTAAAGTAGTTTAACAACTAGGGTGAAGAGCCTCCAGATGTTTGCGAAGATACATGGAGGGACAAATTGCGTTGTCTTCACTCACTACGCCATAGGTCACACATGAACTCACCGTAGCCCAGGACAGAAAGCACGCCAAGTAACGTAAGTTGCAGAGGTCCTTTTACTTCAGAGGGTTATAGCTGTATGTGAAGCGTTTTCTCTATGACACCACGGAAACTTCCCCACGGTCTATATCCAAAATAATGCAAGGGTCCAGAGGTGTGTCACGCCTTGCGTCATGCTATCCCAGAGATAAATAAAAACCCAAAAAGAAAACGCGATCGGTTTTCTACGGTGCGCAAGAAGGAACATACGGCAAAGGAGCCTTTGTCGACTCAATGTCGCCCCCTCTGTGTATTTGATGAATAGATAAAAAATATATCCACTCAAGGTTAATCAGCAATTGATTGATGTTCTGAAGACAAAGCATTCTCCCCCAATTAGGGAAAAAACCATGTGATTTAAAGGATTAGTAGGAGGTAAATGGTATAATAATGACTCACCATTTTACTGAATTGGATGTATAGCCTAAATGGTAATCTTGAATGGATTAAAATATGATCGGAAATTCACCATATGTTAAAATATTATATGCTGGCTGAAACACTATTATTATTATAAAAAAAAAAAAAAAACGACCTCTGCAGAAAGGTGCCCTGCCACTAACATATAACATCAGAGCAGAATCTGATTAATATTATGATAGTTTTGATTAGGATGATAAACATTGGTTAGTTATTTATTTAGAAATGTATTTGTTTAGTTTTTCATAGTTTATCATGGTATTTATGTGTTATATCACATAATAGTCTATTTATGTGATGAATAAATTAGTAGTTATCTTCTTCTAGTTTTTTGTTCAACTGATAGTATGACCTCTACTGACCTATGCACACTAACAAGAGTACTTTCATGGGTCACAATTGATACATGTCTGAGACCCTGAGGGAGCTAGAGAGAGAGAGAGAGAGAGAGAGAGAGAGAGAGAGAGAGAGAGAGAGAGAGAGAGAGAGAGAGAGAGAGAGAGAGAGAGAGAGAGAGAGAGAGAGAGAGAGAGAGAGAGAGAGAGAGAGAGAGAGAGAGAGAGAAATGTAACTGCGAGGCGGTAAGTCTGTACTTTTTGCCTGTCAGACATTTTCCAACAGTCAAATAAACGTCAGAGCGGTTGGAGTGAAAACCAACCTATGCCTGTACTGCCATACAAGCCTGTCTATAAAGCTATAACCATAATGACTACTCATTATTGTACAAAATGAACCTGTGAACCTTTACAAGTATATGTATTTGACAGACTTGACTGATTGATTGATCAATTCCATTGTGACACCATATAGCTAAATATTAGCAAGCAATCCTAGCATTCAATTTATAGTATTATAAATAGGCCTATATATTTTATGCTAATTGTATAATAAGCTTAAGTGTACTTGTAATTTAAGAATGTAGTCGGCTTTAGAGTGGCTCTGTTCCCTTTGGATCATATGTTTTGTCATCCTCATTGTTGGACCCTGAGTTATGTTACATCTAATAACAGTACACAAGAAACGCCTGCAGGGGACGCCACATCTTCGGTTCCATGAAGCGCCGGGGCTGGAGCTGGAAGGGAGCGCACGAATGGGGACAGGCCAGCTAGACGATCCCCCTGTCCTGCACTAAACAGCTCGGATGTCCTGCTAGATCGTTTATGACATGTAGCTTTACCTTGTATCCAGAGAATGACAATACTATTAAATAAAAAAACAAAACAATATTTTATATATAGTATGATATAATATTATAGAAAATGTATATTTTACACAATTAATCAATTATGAAATGTATAATATTATCACCGTTTTGAAATATTAAGATAAGTTAGTAATCACATACATAATATTGTTATAATTATGCAATAGATTGTGTTTTATATATTATTATACTTATTATATATTATAATTATGCAGTCTTCAACAAAATGGACTATGAAGCGTCATTTATGTTGAAACATTCCAGTAACCTGGAATCCCTGCTGGCTTTAAGACAACATGAGCTCCAGAAGGAGAAGTCATTAATTCACATTCTGCTCCTCTTCACTTGATTTTTCCAAAAACATTTTCGTACAACGTACAAAAAATAACAAAGGGACACAAGCTATGATCCATCTAAGTATGGAAATATTAATGACATTTTCATTTTCCAAGCCTACAGATTGTTTGGATTTGTAACTGATTCATGGCTGATTGAAATGCAACTTCCTCAGTTTAACTCCTGCAACGTTATGAATCACATTTATATTGTGTATTTTGGCACTACTTTATTTCACCTGAATCACCCTATGATCCTATATACTATCAAGATAACATGCTAATTATACTGGCATGTTAAGTACCTAGCATTCTAAACATTGAAAGTTTCACTTACACGTATCATACCATTCTAAGTATCCTAAGATGCTAATTACCCAAACATGCTAAATATCCTAATGATATGCTGAATAGTCTAAATGCCAAGCACTCTCAACTGCTCAACTGGTGGATCAGGCATCTACATGGCCTGGAGTAGGGGTTCGATTCCCTCTCCAGCTCAACAGGTTGTGCAAGGCATTTACCCCAGCAGGATTAATGCCAGTTGATTTCCACCGAATCACATATAGTATTACCCTAACAAGCTAAGTACTCTAACATGTGTGTTTTTTGGAGGAAAGCAGAGAATCCCAGGTGAACACAGGAAGTATAAACTCCACACAGGAAGTTACCACACAGACTTTGGAGCACTCGCAGTATAGTATGTGATGAGGCCCAGTACTTCAAGACTCCTGACCATCGAACCCATGTCTAACTGACCTTTACCTAAGAGTTCCATCCCCTGTGCACTCTACTCTATACCAACATATTCATGTTCTAATTGAACTGTGTAGATTCATAAAGACGACCACAACAACAATATGTATATATATATATATATATATATATATATATATATATATATTAGAGCTGTCAAGCGATTAAAATATTTAATCGTGATTAATCGCATTAATGTCATAGTTAACTCACGATTAATCGCGATTAATCGCAAATTCTTTTTCTATGCTAAATATCCCTTGATTTTTTTGTCCCATAATTCTTCTCATTTTAATTCTCTTATCAACATGGTGAAGTGCATCGGCTTGTCTTGTGCAAATTATTTTTTATTGATAACAACATTGGCATATACTGATCAAAACAGGACGATACAAAAAAAGAGCCTATAGTGCAATTAAACGACTGCTTTGAACAAATGTCATTTGAACATAGCAGTCAGGCTACTGCTTCTTTGTTTTGAGCCAAAGAAAAAAAAAAAAAAAACTTTTTTTTTTTTTTTGTAAATAAAATATTTGCGTTAATCGCGCGATAATTTTTTTAACGTCGTTAAAATTGGTTTGCGTTAACGCCGTTAATAACGCGTTTAACTGACAGCTCTAATATATATTAAAAAAAAAATATATATATATATATATATATATATATATTTATTTATAGAGAGAGAGAGAGAGAGAAAAAAAAAAAGAGAGACATGCACACAGATACACATGTGCATCATTCATGTATATGTAGGCACTCACATGTACATGTACAATAGGTACAATTAATGAATATTCCATTCTAACAAAGACTCCCTAGATATGCTCGGGTCTAATCAACATGATTTCTGAGATGATCCATATCCATTTCATGAAGTCTATGGATCATCTCATAATCTAGCTTTTGAACACAAGTTTAATTCATGTGAAGACTTGGGAAGGAGGAGGGCCGATGAAGTGATGTCTTCAAACAGTCCGCCCTACAGTGAGGGCTTCAAGCCAGCACAAACTTTCTCCTGTATCCAGCGGTTTTCAGCACCTGCCTCAACCTATCAATACATTGCAGGATCTCCGCTCTTTATTGTCAGAAGTTAGAATGCATTGAAGATGTACTCAGCATGCTAGCGCAGATCGAGGAATGTTAGCATGCCATGGAGGAGGTGTGTCTATTAGGACCCCTTTATGGTTGAGTCAATAAAACGTGAAATTTCATGTGGCGAGGTTAATTATGCTGCTGCAACAACGGTTGAATATTTCATTCGTTTGCACTGTTTCTTCACAATATCTGTCTATCGTCTGCCTTGATATCTCCATCTATCTATCTATCTATCTATCTATCTATCTATCTATCTATCTATCTATCTATCTATCTATCTATCTATCTATCTATCTATCTATCTATCTATCTATCTATCTATCTATCTATCTATCTATCTATCTATCTATCTATCTATCTATCTATCTATCTATCTGTCTGTCTGTCTGTCTGTCTGTCTGTCTGTCTGTCTGTCTGTCTGTCTGTCTGTCTGTCTGTCTGTCTGTCTGTCTGTCTGTCTGTCTGTCTGTCTGTCTGTCTGTCTGTCTGTCTGTCTGTCTGTCTGTCTGTCTGTCTGTCTGTCTGTCTGTCTGTCTGTCTGTCTGTCTGTCTGTCTGTCTGTCTGTCTGCCTTTCTGTCTGTCTGTCTATCTTTCTGTCTGTCTGTCTCTGCCTACCTGTGTGTTTATCTTGTGTGTAAGCGTCTTAGAGTACCATATTACAGTAAGCGCTACATAAATTTCATTTATTATTATTATTATCTATGGGCCTATCTCATTCTATAATTTTTTCGGTCGGTAAGTCAGTCCGTCTCAGTATAATCTAGTCAGGTTCTTAGTTCACTGAATTAGTATTAGGAAACAATTGTTAGAGAAATACAAAAAAAAATTCAGAAACAGATAATAAGACATTCAAATGAATCCAGAGTCAGACCAATTGTGTGGTGGGATTTATTTGTTCACAGATAAACCCACTCTACTCTATCAGCCAAGACCAGATGCGTTTTGGTCCAGCTGGCTGGTTTGTTTTGGACAAGGAGACAGTTTTGGGACAGATCAATGATGTCTGGCCATGCAGGAAGGGACAATGTCTAATCGAAGAATGTCCTACGGATACAAGAGTTCTCCAGTCGACCCACGAGAGTCCTGGCTCTCAAAATATATTACCTTTTTGTTCTTGGTCTGCAACCAGAGAATTCACAAATTGAACATTTGTATAATAAAATACTGCATTGTAAGCCCCTAATGAAAGGGGCTTAGGGTAAAAACAAAAGACAAGAGGTCATTTATATTGCCAACGGAAAGCATCAACCTGTTTTTAAGACGTGTCAGCCCCAATGCTGTTTTAGAAAACTATCTTTCATTATCTGCTGGAATGCCAGATACATGGGGAGATGGCAGGTTTGGATGTGTGGTAAAAAGGGGATGGATTTAGTGTCAGATATATCGTCAGTAACAACAGAACCAATGAAAAATAAGCATAAACATCTTAGTTTGACTGTAAGGCATTTCTGCTGAAATCATAATAATATTTTTGGTGCGCTAAACTTCTCCCTTATAAACATCTAGGCCATAAACGAACAGAGAGCCCAAACCCCTGCTGTGACTTGACTTCACAGTCAATGTCGTGGAAACCTAGCAGTAAAGTGGGGGTTGACGTATAAACAATTACCAACACCCAGGTTGTATGCCTTTACTTATAAATAATGAGATACATCCACACTGATGCTTTTGCTTTGATATGGTTCAATGTGCAAACAAAGGTTTTAACATAGCCAAGGGCACTGTTATGAGTTATGACTATAGTTCATCTCAGGACTCTTGATACTGTCTCGCTCAGACACTTTGATTAGTCATGAATTATTTTAAAAGAACTGGCATACAATCACAGAACAGTAGTCTTCGTATCCATCCAACTCCCCTTTTAAAACAATGGCTACTCAAAACACAGCTCTGTCTGGCATCAAGCATGCTTCCATTCAAGAAGGGGCTTGTGAATGTGGTCGTGTTTAAACAGTGTTTGACTGAGCCTTTGTTGACAGAGCAAGGACCTAGGGCGTGAGGGTGAAGGATCGTAGAGTGTTGGAACCCAGCCGCTGGCCGACACTCCTCCTGGCAACCGAAAACGTGTCCTAGTGGCCAACTCTGGAGGCCAGGGCAGAGCACCTGTTTTTAGAGAACTCGAAGTGATCACACACACACACACACACGCACGCACGCACGCACGCACGCACGCACGCACGCACGCACGCACGCACGCACGCACACACGCACACACACACACACACAGGTCTGCTTACACATAACCTAGTGGACACCTGATACACTATCTATTGAGTCAAACATGGAGCAACATTGGATTGATACAATGGTTTCATACAATGTTGAGCGTGTCTTTGAAAATCATTAATCCTCAAAAAAAAAAAGTAATTGAACAATTTCACTAGACCACATGATGGCTCCATTCTATTCAATCCCGACTGATAAAAATCAATTACCTCAACAATATAAATCAGATTATCCATACACCTATTGGCAACCTCATAGTATACTTAGATGGTGTTCGGCACTTTGCAGTAATTCAGGTAAGAGACATAGGGAGTTTTAGGAGACGTAGAGATGTCCTCAGATAGTCAGAGCTCTACACAATGATCGCAAAAACTTAAAATACGGTTAAAAAGATTTTTTGACCATGTCTTCTAAGTTTTAAAATGTAAGTGTTTCAGCGAAATTCAGCTAATTTGAATTCAAGTGGGCTAAGATTAGGTTCCATCCCCATGTTATCCCCATGTTTTTGATCCACAGCTACCTCCTTCATACTTTATGTTATAATGATATATACTGTATATATGAAATGCACCACACACACATGGTGACACTTGTTAAAAAAATGTAGTGTTTCACGGGTGCACACAGGTGTTGGACACAAAAGCACGACTCAGAAGCCAAACGTCTGGATATTACTGTAAGTTTGCATTGTATTTATTTGTAAAAAAAAGGGTTGGTACACGGGTCATCAGTTTGATGACCAAGTGAGGGAAGAGGCAATGAGGGACGGATGAAAACAATCAACGTGGCAGGGAACGTTCACAGGCGTAAAAACAAAGGGGCAGGGATTGACGTATCTAAGGAACAGGGCGAGTCGTGACACCAAAGATGTAATCCTCTCTTGGACACGGCCATCAACATCAACCGTTGCCCAAATAGAGCACAACACAATCCCCAAAACACTTGCTGCAGATGTCTCTAGGACAGTCCTGATGTCGAAGAGTGTTCTACAAAGCACTTCTACGTCACCAAAATAACACAACCTGCGTTCACTTTGCAGCAGGGACCGGCAAAAACATAGGATATTACTCCTGTTTCTTCGAAATGAGAGTTCTATTTTAGTAAGAGTGAAAAAATGGTAAAGATCAGGATCATAGAAGACATATTACCACGTATAATATATATTTTGGATTCCTTACCCCTTTTAGTTTAACAGCAGCTATTATAACTCTCCTTTGTTTGCAGAACCACATTTTGTAGCCAAGATACCCTCTTGGTTACAAAAGAGTTTAGAGACAATTATTTTTGCACTATTTCAGAATGGATGACAACGCGAAGTCGTGGTACAACTGAGGTAGGATTTTTACCACCATACTGAATGGCTTCCAACAACACCAGAGGAATACTCCATGTCATGTTGAAGATTTTCTGTCTCCCCAGCATTTAGGGGGCAGTAGTTCAGGTTATCTGGCAGCCGGAGGCTTGCTGGCTCAATCTCGTTTTTCCCTTACTGAGGTGTGCCTGAGCCTAAGTTTTCCCGAGGAGCTGGCTGTTCCCTTGAATGGTTGATACCGACGTCACAGTATGAATGTGTGCATGAATGTGTGTATGAATGGGTGTATGAATGGGTGTATGGTGTGTGAATGAGAGAGACTCATTGTGAAACCATTAGGTTAGAAAAGCACTATATAAAGGCGGTCTATTGGGACTTCAAGACTTCTTATTTCACTTGATGAGTTTGACAGAATAGGGGTTTATTTTCACTCTATATATAGGCCTACTTGGAAATGTCGATGGAATCTCAAGGCAAATCTGAGTGGATTAGGCAGGGAGAGAGAGATGGGTTTGGAAAGTTGGAATGCATCAACCAACCACCAATCAGTAGTACTCCTGGTATTATACTACATTAAACTTCATGGAAAAACATTGTAATTAAGTGTTAAACACTAGATTTTATGACTTATTCCTTCCAATTTAAAACCGATTAAGATTTTTCTCCATATTTTGAAGATTGTGTTTGAGTCAGGCTATGTGATCTTCCTCATAAAGATGAATACGCATAATACAAGTTTATATTAATTAACATTATATGAGCTACTCGATAAAAGTTATTGCAGGAAACTCAGTATTGGGACCAATACAAATACTTTTCTCTTTCTCAAGGGAAATGTATTAATAACATTTTAATAATTTATATTTGAATTCATTTGCTTTTGATAGGAATGATAAAGGAACCACATCCTTCTTTTAATTATTATGAAGAAGAAAGGAAGATGTATGACGTGTATATCTCCCAGAATTCTCTCAAGTCAAATGAAACAAACCAATTCTCCCACGTCTAATCCTTCCATTTTGAAGTTGCTTTACGTAAATATATCAAGTATACTTTTGTGAACAGGACCTGCAGATATTGTACTTTTTGGAGGCTGTGTTGTACTCAATACCGCTGTGATGATCGTATTATTTTTTTGATCCTATCTTTCCACCGAGGCCAGATTTATGTACGGCTTTGGCTCCGGTCTGCAGATGCTGTCGGAGTGAGTTGAAAGATGGCGTGGGACACAGCTTGGAGACGAGGCGTGTCCGGGCCGACATGCTAGATAACTTTCATCTTTCAGGATTTGTTTCTCTCCTGGGGTCATGGATGTTGATTTGTTGTTTTGTTCTTGTGGACCCTAATGCATTTTGCTTGTGATGCCGAACCAATAAAGGGCATCCCGACACTTCAGGCTTGGATGCGAAAATAGCGATGAGCTCACCACCGATAGCCACGTCCTCAACCGAGTGTATCGGAAACAGTTGAAGGGTATCCTGGTCCAATCCTGTGCCCAGAGCCGACAAAGAAATATTTATTAGGCTGTTCGCTCCTCTGGCAGCCACCACCGGCCAGATTGTTCAACTTTAGAATCTGCTGCAGTGGATGACCAGAAACACATTGCCATGGCGACAGCAGAAATTAACCTGCTGGGTTGCAGAAGTCAAAAGAAAACCCAAGAATAGTATTTATTCGTAACGATTTGGCCCATGATTTTATTCTTAAGTATTGTTCCAGTATTATTTTTTAAGTAAGTATATAATAAGTATTATATTTGAGGAAGAGTAGTTGTAAAGGATTAGGCAGTATGTTAACATCCAACCAACTTATGTGTTGACCCAGCTGCGTCCATGACGTTTGATGTAAGGCTCCTGTCTGCCTTTGTGCATATAAACACTGGAGACTGGATGTATAGGTGGTAGAATCCAGCTCATTCTCTTCACACCATTAAAGACTAACATGTTCAAGGGTATCAGGTTCTGTGATGTTTTGACGGTTTGCTTAACCTTTGGTCCATCTGTCGACTTCAAGGTAGGGCTGAGACGTATGAGTGCGGTCGTGACCCGCACATGCACGCTGTCGGAGAAAACCACCGTTGCACCAAGGTTGAACCTCACCATGAACTCTGAACATCCGGCATTTGTACAGGAGTGTGAATGGGTTAAGAACCCATGTGACACCAGGACTCCACTGAAAACACCTCAATTATTGTACAAGGAATAACATTCAGGAGTGAAAGGGCTGGGTTGACGCGATGGGGTTCACCATCGAGAATTGAAGCTCAGCAATTTTCTATTTATCATCGGACACGCTGCAACACGGCCACTAGTGAATCACCTTCCAGTGATTATTATTATGACAGGGTTTCCCAGACGCGTGCAGAAGCTGACGCATCAAGACCTTCAAAGTCTACAGGCCTGACTCCTGTGCCATTTGGTTGCGGTGTAACCAGAACTTCCCCCAAACTAGTTGGATCTGTTGGGGCGGGGGTTCGGGTAATGAGGTCACCGCTAACGTTGGAAGCACTAGAGAGAGCCGAGTGCTCTGCTGTGGTGATGTGTTACCGCAGCAGCTCTTCCAGTTGTGTGGGAATGCTGTGAACATCTGATGTTCTGCAAAAAAAAATACAGCGTGCTGAGCAGATGGCTCGGTCTGCCAATATGGTTTCAGTTACGACAGGGTTTCATTATGTTTCCACTTAGGATCTAGGATTTCCACAGGATCTTCATTTTTGGTAGAATTGGCTCCCGAACAGAATGTTGAGAACATTAGTGATATTTGGCAGAATTATTTTACAGTTTTATGGGCATTAAGTCGAAGGTTAGGTTATAGAAGCAGAGCTGGATTGTGGTTGATAAACATATATTACTGTTTGTGGCTTACTGTTTACAGAGACATCATAGTGAAAGTAATTTCTTGCCCACATCCTGTTTTAATTCGCTCTTTTGTTTGTTCTTTCTCTACTTTTCTCTCATTAAAATGTATTCATTTTCATGAAGGCTTAATGCCTAATAACAAACACCAAGGTGAATGCCAGAATGTACCTCCATAACACAGAGACAACGTTGGAGCCAGAGACAATATCTCAGTTTTATGTAAAAAAGTCGTAATGTAAGTCCCCAGTCATATGTTCTGCACATGCATTGATTGTGCACAAGAGAGGGTGCGTTTGTTTTTGTGTGGGTGCGAGTGCGTGTGTGTGAGCACACCACTTGGCATTCAGACAATCGTTTTATACTTTAAATTCCCAGGAACAAGATCCATCTTGTGGTTTGTACTCTTCATCTTCCATTTCACGTGTGTATCACTTCTACTTCATGCTCAATATAAAGTAAATTTACTGTAATGTTTCAATGAAAGTGAAATGACCTTTGATGGAAGAAGAGCTTTATTAAAGCTTTATTAAACCAAACCAGCACACAAACCATCAAGATACATGTTTATGTTGTGAGTTGGGAATCAATTATTTTGATAGGAAGCACCAATGAAATTAAACCACGTTGTAGGCTGTACTATAACAATCGTAAGGAGTCATCACGGACCAATATTTTTCAAAGATCTTAATACCTTACAAGGTCACTATGGAAAAATGTGCACATTTGTCCAAGAATATGATTTATTGAAAGTGTTAGAAAACACATAAACAGAAATTAACTGGGAATTCCTGTAGATTTTCAAAATATTACAACCTCAAGACAAAAACATGAACGTCAAAAAGTTCATCCAAGACAATTGGAAGGAGATACTAGAGAAAGTAGAGGAGAAGGATAATGGCTCTCAGTACGTCAGCTCAGCATCATCGTACCATACGACGTTCCATCCACCAACTCCTTATCTCCCAGGGATCCTCATCCATCCCCTGCTTAAGACATCAACCACAGCACCAGCAAAACATTGTTTACTGAATTAAAATAGGATTTCTTTATTTATAGGATTTTTAATAGTGTTGACTTTGAGCCGTTTTAAAGCGTCTCCAACTTTTCTTCTATAATCCTGCCAATGTTTTCATTGAGAGGCAACTGAGCGGGTTCAACTGTTGTTCAAGCCGGCCACTTCCACGGTCCCTCGCCCAAGCCCCCACTCCCACATCCCTTTATCACATCAAATAGCACCATAGAATTATCTAACAAACTGGCTTGGTTTTTTGTTGTTGTCGCTCCATATGCCCGCAGACATTTGTCACGTCAGAGTAGAGCTCTCCTCTTCTTCTTCTTTCTTCTTCACCTCCTTCTCTGTTGGGGTTCATCCCTGGATTGTTACCTTCTGCTGCGGTCTCTCATCCCTTTGGCCCAGATCACTCCCTCCGTCTAGGGACCCCTAAAACCATGAAGAACCATAAAGGAACCATGAAGGAACCACAGATCTCAAGAAAAACAGTTCAAGTTCAAGTTAGGACGAAGTGTCTTTACCTGGGACTCTGCGGGAGTTAGAGACCCTTCTGCGATCCCCTGGAAGATATATACATTTACCGTCACTCATGTGCTCGTGTGACAGCTCTTTACTTATTTACTATTTACTTCTTTACTACTCGAGCCATTTTTGAAGACGTTCACTTATCCCTTTAAAGTGAACATTATATAATAAGCTATATCTGGAACATGTACGGCATGGAATAGTGTGAATTCAGACTCTTATTATGCCGATGGATATCTGTCTGTATTTGTTGCGTTAACAAATAGACATGTGTAAGGTGTCACCGGTATGCATCGTGGGATGCATACATTATGGATATTGGTGAACTATAAAGGGAAGCAGATCTGTACACTCCAATTTTGGACAGTACTACAAAATGGTTACGTCCCAAATAGGGCACCATATAGGGAACGAGTGGACCAATTCATTTGCAGTGCGTTATGGGTATTAAGTAGTGTACTCTATAGGGAAACAGATTTGTACACACAGCTTTTCAGACAGCACCACATAGAGGGAGGATTTTGGACCCAACCCTGGTCTACTTGCTGGATGATGCGTGATCTCACCGTGGACATTGATCCTCTCGGTGTGGAAGCCGGCCCCGGTGTGAAGTTCACTGAGATCAACTCCTTAGAAACAACAGAACAAACCTGTTCACTAACTTTACCTTTTACACATAGCACATCAGAGAATTCATCATTTAGCAGATGGTGTAGTCATTTAGCAACTTAGAGTAAATTCAGACACACGTCATTACGCAGGTAGGGGTTAGGATTTCCCTGCTCAAGTATGGTTTGGAACCCAGTACGTTTCAGCTGGGAGTCAAACACCATGACCACAGGATTACCCTGTCCGCTGTCGTTACGGACTGCAGAATCAAACGGAAGATTTGTGACTGACCTGCGAAATCGATATCTATGTTGGAGGTTCCCCGGCTGATGGCAGGCTCAGGACCTAGGAAGATAAAAATCTTTATGAATCCCAGGGGGGAAATTAAACAGCAGTGTGTTATTTCACAAGCTAACGACGTCTGTTAACCTCGTGTGACCCTTCTGATCTCACAAAGTTCACATTGCAGTTTCTCACACACGTTTTATCCACAGCTGAAGGTCAGGCTGGCCACGAGCCCTTTGAAACATACTTTCCAAACCCAAAAGGCTGACGGACCAATGGATGGACCAAAAGAGGAAGTTATAGTTCACAACGGACAAGGAGCACGAG
This sequence comes from Gadus macrocephalus, assembly GCF_031168955.1. Taxonomy (NCBI): domain Eukaryota; kingdom Metazoa; phylum Chordata; class Actinopteri; order Gadiformes; family Gadidae; genus Gadus; species Gadus macrocephalus. The sequence goes on from NC_082397.1 coordinate 3,509,660, forward strand.
AGCGGAGCAATCAGCACGGTTTTATCTCAATAACGATACCCACAGTAGGTTTTTATCAGAGGATTTGTTTACTTAGTTACTTAGTTATTTAATCTACTTAGTTATTTCGTAAAAAAATTACTGCCCAGCAAGACCAGACTGATATTTATGGCAAAACAATTTTTTTTAATATCAAGATGGTCTCACGAGGCTAGACGTCTGTAGCCATGGTTCCATCAATGAACATGTTGTATTTACCTGTGACCAATCTGGTAACGGTGGTTACGACTGGGTCCCTTTCGATGACTCTGGTAACCTTTTTGACGACCGGCTGACCGTCGATCACTCTGGTAACCTTCTTGATGGAGGGCTGAACCTCCGTGATCACCCTAGTCTCTCCTTGGATGACCCTGGTGAACTTTTTAACAGCAGGGTCTACCAAAGAAAACAAATCAATAATAATGAAGACAAACAAATCGTTTGTGGAACAGTTCGGCCTTTCACTGTTCATGAAAGGCTTCTTAGATGATGATACATAGGTGATAATAATCTGATATTCAAATTGTTTCTTATTTGGTTTCTTTTAACTGGACTGTGAATCACATGAAAATGACCTTATACATTTTAGTTTACTGTACCTCTCTCGATGACTCGAGTGACCTTCCCTGGTGACATGATGAGATGGAAAGAGTTAAACAGAGAGTTAAACCAAAGGTGAACAAAAAACAGTGAGTTAAAACCATTAATGAGGGTTAAACAGATATTAACAGACATCAGTTATTTAAATGGAAAAAACTTATATTGGAATAATTAATAGAGTTACATATCGTTAAGTCAGAGTTAAGGATTTAAACAGATTTAAACAGAGGTAAACAGAGAATAACAAGGACTGAAATAGTTAAAACCGTTAAAAAGAGTTGATCATAGTTAGACCGAGTTAATCACAGACTAAGATAGTTACACCATTCAAACAGATTTAAACAGAGAGATGAAAATGGAAAAACCCACGATGAAGTTCAACATTATGTTTCCATGAAGTCGTTATAGTAGGATATTATGTGCTACTTACTCATGAAGGTGAGGGGGATTTCCTGATATCTGAATCCATGGATGTACTGTCAGTCACAAAGATAGGGGTCATTCAGTTAAGATTCCTTTGGATTATTCTTCACAAGCATGCACACACACACACACACACACACACACACACACACACACACACACACACACACACACACACACACACACACACACACACACACACACACACACACACACACACACACACACACACACACACACACACACACACACACACACACACACACACAAATCAACAGAAAGGTTGAGCAGCTTCTGCAAGAAAAAATAAATGCCCGGACATATTATCTTGAGGGTAAACCGTTACGATTACACCTTTAATAGTTGGTTCCATAACATAGGGAAAGGGGAACGTCTACCGAGACTCGTGTGTGACGGCTCATCAATTCCCAATGCCCCACAGACTACAGCTGTTTTAAAAAAAAACAACGTAAGACTTATCCTTTTTTAAAAAGCCTTTTGCTAATTTCCCTTTTACTGTTTATGTATTATATGTTTTAACAACCCCTTTTATTTTATTTTTTCTCTCTCTTAAACTCTGTAGCACTTTGAGATTTCTGAATGTAAATTGCTCTACAAATTAAATATATTCTTATTATTATTATTCCTAAAAATACCTGTGTGTCAGGGTTGGGCAGCCGGCAAGGCCGCCTTAATGCACGGGCTTGCCTGGGCTGAAGCCCCAGGGCCTATGCCGATCAGGGGGCCTATCATTCCTCATCCAACCCCCCCCCCACCGTCGACAACGGCAACATGTCGGAAAATAATTTACACATCGTCATTTGTAAGATCCCCCCCGCAGGGAGCCTACGAAACCTCTCAGCCCCAGGGCCCGATGGCAGGTTGATGCAGGCCTGGCAGCCGGCCCTGCCCGCTATGTACCTGGAGGCCCTGTCTTTAAGTAGGACGAGCTTGTTCCCTACCTTGATCTGGAAGTAGCTGATCATCCTCTGCAGCAGTCCCATCAGGTCTTGGCTCCCGACGGGGATGTCTGCAGAACAAGGAAGGACGCGGCTGTTACAACTGGTTTCCAATAAAGCAACGACAACCAACTCTTGCGAAGGTGTGTCTTTTGGCGGTTTTATAGCTTTTTTATTTTCCTTGACCTAGCGGGATTTTTCTTTTTACCTGCAGGATACAAAATGCTGTCAATGAAATGGACGACCCCGTTGGTTGCCATGACGTCGGACTCTGGCACCTTAACGGTGTTGACTTGCATGGAGTTGTTCGCCTGCGGGAGGCAATCATGTCATGAGGAGGAAAAGCCACAAAATACTGAAGACGTGATGGAGCATGCGTTGAAAGTGTGGGTCGTGCAACGTTTTCTCTTCTGCTTAGTATCCCTTTGCACGCTAAATGTACAAGTGAAGTTCAAAATCGCAATCCATCACAGATATGATCTAAGTGAACCGATAGTCACTGGTTAAAGAATTTTTTGTGGAAACGGAGTTGAAGGTGAGATCACAAGGTTTTTAACAAAATGTGTACTAGGAAGCGGTACTCCCTTTGTTAAGATGGGCAAAAAAGCTATTCTAACAGGAGTTCAACAAAGAACACCACAAGGGATTAAAATTTGATTCATATATTTTGTGTAGGCCTCTTACAAAACACAGCCCCCAGGTCACTTTTTGGTGTGAAGCCTACTTACAAACAAAGCCCCCAGGTTACTTCTTGGTGTTAAGCCTACTTACAAACACAGCTCCCAGGTCACTTCTTGGTGTAAAGTCTACTTACAAGCAGAACCCTGAGGTCACTTCTTGGTGTAAAGCCTACTTAATAATAATAATAATAATAATAATAATAATAATAATAAATTTTATTTATAATGCACTTTATATTCAAGAATCTCAAAGTGCTTCAGAAAAAACAAAGAAAAAAAAACAAACTACATACTTACAAGCAGAACCCTGAGGTCACTTCTTGGTGTAAAGCCTACTTACAAGCAGAACCCTGAGGTCACTTCTTGGTGTAAAGCCTACTTACAAGCAGAACCCTGAGGTCACTTCTTGGTGTAAAGCCTACTTACAAGCAGAACCCTGAGGTCACTTCTTGGTGTGTAGCCTACTTACAAGCAGAACCCTGAGGTCACTTCTTGGTGTAAAGCCTACTTACAAGCAGAACCCTGAGGTCACTTCTTGGTGTGTAGCCTACTTACAAACAGCACTCTCAGGTTGCTTCCCTGGAGAGACTTGAGCAAGTTGGTAACCCCCCCCTCCAATCCCCCGCCGATGAAGACTCCGATGTTGAAGTGGTAGAGGAGGATGGTCCTCAGGGCGTTCAGGTCACCTGAAACAAACACATATGGAAATTAATTTGATGAATAATTTACTCTTGTTCCTTTCTTTTAACAGCCACATACATGCCACAAGGTTTTTGAAACTGAATGTCTCTAAGAGGAATAGAGGGCATCACAATCTGTCACTTTGCCTCAAAACCTAAAGAAGCTAAATCACTTTCATTTAGCTTAATTTAGCTTTGTGTTTTTATAACTAGATAGTTGATTTGTACAGCACTTTAGTCCACTGTTGTTGTTTTAAAGGCCTCTTAAAACAAACTTGACTTGACTTTATTCTTATCAATTAGTATTTCATTTTAAGCTGCATAAGTACAGATACTTGGTTCAGTTCCCGGCAGAGGCTTTCAAATTACTGGCATGGTTCCATGCAGTTGATGCTTTGTGTGGCAGTGCTTAGCAGGGCTGGCCTCGTCTAGACCAGATGCTGCTGGTAGTGATGTTCGAGGTGTGGTAGCGTGCTCATCCTTCCACACTTCTACATACACACATCAAAATGAATTCTCAGTACTATTACTATCGCCAAATTAGGGGTGAAAGGGAACCTGACCCCACTGAATCTCGAACACATCACCAAATGAAACACCAGCTACGGCACTTTCGAAAAGTTGAAACATGCCCGTGAGGATGGCCAGGTCTGACTGGCTGACGCCCCGGAAGGCCTTATCGCTGGGGGCGAACAGTGTGAAGTCTCCCTCCTGCCGCAGCATGTCCGTCAGCCCGGCGGATTCCACCAGCGAAAGGAAGATCCTGCAGAGCGCCGTCCCAGAGAAGGAGAAGAAGAAGAAGAGAACCACCGCAGATGGATGAGGTCATGCTAGTCAGCGCATGTTCTGCTGATTTGTAAAGCTCTGTGTTGCTGAGAGACAGGCTCTCTCGGGAACAGATGAAAGGGACGAAGTGGAGGGGGGTAAGGGTGTACGTGAGGTTTTTGGCTGCGACACCTCCCACATCCACCCCATCCCTCCCTCTCCCTTCTGCCCGTCCACCTGCTTCCATTCCCCGCACTGGCCTACTCACTTGTATCCTCCATGCTCCATCAGGATCTCATACATGTCCTTCTCAGCCGGCTTCATCAAGATCCTCATCTGATGAATGGCCCCGTTGCTTCCCTCCTTGCTGCCGCGCACCAGACACGAGTTCTCAATGCACACCGCCTGCGGACACAATCCATCGTCCCAGTGGAACGAGACTCGAACGGTAAGTTTGCTTGGGTAGCCACAGATTATTCACCAAGATCGGTGCATGGGGAAAGTGGTAAAGACGTGGGGAGAATTTGTATCGTGAACGAGGGTAGATGGGCATTAAGGGACAGGGTAGTGTAGGGTTTGGCCGTAGGTAGGGGAGTGTGTTCGGAATGGAGGGGGTGTAGGTAGAAGGTACGGTATTGGGGCACAGCTAGGGTAGGGTTCAGGGTAGGGGGGTGGCTGCCATGGATCGTAAGGCAGGGTTACGGTCATAAGGTAGGAGGTAGGTTATTGGGGAACTGAAGGAGAGGGGGCATCGGCGATTGTGAGGGCAGGATGAAGGGTATTGGTGGACATGTCGAGTAAGGTGTAGGGGGGACACATAATGGCAAGGACCTACCGTGCGGTAAACAAAGACCCTCAGGAACTTCCCTGCGATGGTCTCCAGGAGCTGACCGTTGTACAGCTGGCCCAGGAGCACCTTGCTCTTCAGGACGTGGTTCTCCAGCATGATCTTCAGTTGGCTTTGGTCGATGTCCATTACGTCGTCTGGAGGACCAGACAAACATCTCAGCAACTCAAACAACTCATCAACGCAATCAGCTCTGATGTTAAGAGACCTACCCTAGAAAATTACTAAATAGTAGAAATAGTATGAGTAGCTACTAGAACTTTTACTAACATCAATATTACTATGACTTTATTTTCATTACTATTTGACAACTACTTATTAAACAACTAGTTATTCTTCTAACATTTTTAATACCTAACATATAAAAACTGTTATGATAGGTTTCTGTTGTTTATGTGTTCGGGGGACATATCTTACAACCTTCACCTGACGTGCAGCTGGGGTAGGATTTACTGGCCAGATGTGTAAAACTCAGTGAGGAGCAGATACACATCTTGACTACCCCGCCTCACAGCGCTGTACATGCAGTAATGTACACACAGATGTTCCACCAAACCGCACATTCCTTCCACCCTTCTTCCACCTCAACGTGTGACCGTGAGAATACACTTGCAGCTCTACGGATTACTTACTCTATCTTACGTTTGTATATTTCTATGGCTACTTGTCAAGCTTTAAGTCTGGGGAGGGTTTTTTGAGACATGGAGACATGTCGCTTAATATTTATATTAAGCAAATTTTGCATTTAATACCCGAACATGAAAGCGACCAAGATTTATCCAGATAAAGACCACCTACTATGTGGAACCAGCAAGAGAGTGAGATAGAAGCATAGATGGATAGAAGGGTAAGGAGACATAGGGAGAGATAGAAGGACCGAAGAGCAGAGAGAGAGAGACAGAGTGGGGATAATAGTGGTGGAAGTGATTGTTGAGGCGGTGGTGACGATGATAATAAGGATGATGTCGGCTGTGCTGGTGGTAATGGTGATGGTCAAGGGGATAGTGAGGTGATGATGGTGCTGATGGTAGTCATGGAGGTGGTGATAGCGATGGAGATAATTGGGGCGGACGTTATGGGGGAGGTGGTGAAGTTGGTGATGATGGGGTTGATGTTGATGGTCGTGATGGGTGTGGTAGATACGACGGCGCTGATAGCGGTTGTGATGTATAGATAGATAATGGGTACAGAGGTGGTTTTGGTGACTCATTATCGACGTGGAGGGCATAGAACTCACCAGTAAAGGCACTGTTGAACGGGGCCAACAAGGTGTACTCAGACTCTGCTCTCAAGGCTTCAGACAGACCCAGCTCTCCCACCAGGTCGCCGAAGGTGGACTGGGACGGTCCCAACAGCTCCATCACCTCCTTAGCTAAAAGGAAAGACCCAAACAATTAAACCCCCAACCACTCAACACTGACATATTAAACACTGAATCTAGACACTGAATTATTCAGTTATAGAGGCAAAAAACTCAATGCAGACATGACTCAATTAATTCTGATATATAACATGGAATCCAGTTTGCTAGATCTCAAATCAGATGTTAAACCACAAATGTATCGAAACTACAAATCCAAAAAGGAATATCCAGTCCAGACATTCAACGATCACGTCCAGACATACACATCAAACTCCCATAATAAAAAACATATTGTAAGATCTATAATAAAACAGCACACCAAATCCACATAAAACTCTTCCCAGCGAAGAAGACCTTTGGTCCGAACCTGGGCGTGTGACGTTACTAACCTGAGTCGGGCATGAGGACCTGGTCGATGAGGTGGATGACCCCGTTGGTGGCGACGATGTCCTTCTTCATCACCATCTTGATGCCGTTGACCGTGAGGCTGTCGCCGTCGCAGCCGACCTCGATGCTGTTGCCCTCCAATGTCTCGTAGGAGGTCCCCAGCATGATGCCCTCGGAGCACTGGACCGTGTTGAGGAGGTGGAAGTTCAGCAGCGCTGCAGAGGAAGAGCAGGAGAACCATAAACAACACATCCTTCATCTACACCCCCTCCTTATTCAACTGGGGTTTAAGGCAGTCGATGGAACTGCCCCTGCCCACCTCCAAGCATTGCTAAAGCCACACACCCCAGCTCGATCCCTCCGCTCAACTACCTCAGCTGGACGTCTGGAACCGCCATCGCTAAGAGCTAGCAAAGACCGTTCAGCAAAGTCACAACTTTTCTCGGTTTTGGGACCTCAGTGATGGAACGAGCTCCCTGCCACTCTCAGGACCGCAGAGTCGCTCACTATCTTCCGAAAAAGACTCAAGACTCACCTGTTCAGAGTCCACCTCGACACTGCATAGCCACCCTCCCCCTTCTGGCCACCATTGTACACTGTATTGTATTGTATTGTATTGTATTGTATTATAGTACTTAACTGCAGTAGCAACTGCAGTAGCTGCTATCATGGCTGTAACACGGGGAATTGATTAGCCTAGCGATTGTGGTACTTGCACTTGGTTCTATGAACATCCTTTCTGTACCGACAGCGATATATTGATGCACTTCTTATGACAAATGTACTTATTGTAAGTCGCTTTGGATAAAAGCGTCTGCTAAATGCCCTAAATGTAAATGTAAATGTTTAAAAGGACGTCCTGTTTCACAACCAGGTGTGACATATGCGACACAAGCCATTTAATATGTTGCCTATGATGACATTGGGTTAAGTTTCTACCAAGATGTATGATAGATAGTTTAATACTACCAGCCTAAACTTTGGGTACCAATTGTAAAATTGAAGGTTGAAAAATCATACAGGGCCATTAAAGCTGTGAGGCTGGCAGGTGTTACTTGCAGAATGGTCAGGCCTTGTATAGGGATCGCTCTAATGTTGTATTTTGCTCAACTGCAGTGTTATTTATTTGAGTGAAAGAGTGTTGGGGGTACTCCATTAACATCAATAAACCCTTCAACCCAAATGTTAACCGACCAATCTGCATCAGTGTCTTATTGTTAGAAGTTGAAAATAACTGAATCAAGACCAAATATCATGAAAGAATGGTCTGTATGAATAGTTGAATACTGCAATACAGCAAAAGTAGGCACCATGGTGCCTGTCGGACTAGCGGCTAAGCTGGCTTCTTACTGAACTAACTGCCGTTTAACAACCAGACATCTGAGGTGCATCTGAGGACAGTGGAACAAATGGCTCCAGCTACCCTGGGAACCTCTTGGTCCAGAGAGCCTTTGAGCAAAAAGTGGTCTTGGGATTCAGTCACTGATGTGCTCTCTGGGGAATGGGCTGATTTATTGATATGATACAGAGCTGCTGCCAGTAAGACCAGCTCCCTTTACAGAACGCCTACTTCCTTTTTCCTACCATTGACGTCATCTGAAATACATGAAAGAAATATGAATACATGAACTCTTTTTGGCTACATTCCTACAATATAGTGCAAATAGATACAGTTCATTTTTGTTTTTAGAAGATTTAGCATGTTCTTATTTTAAGACCAAATAGGCCTACTGCCTTTATGCTGTGACACCCTAATTTACTTCTCTGGGATGAACTTATTTTATATATATTTAAATATTATAATATGCAGACATTGTATATTTTATTTCAAGCATTTTTTAAATATGATAACTCGACATTACATTCTGGGTTATTATGGTCTAATCATTCATAGAGCTACAATGGAATGAAGTGTCATATAATTTGCCTGCCTGCTGTAACTTTCCAGTGTAAATTTCATGCGAGATTAGAGATGATCTCCCTTCGTATTATATTCTTATCGAGCTTGGTCACGGATAGATTGCCAGCTGTCTGCGGATTCCTCGGCTGCGTTTATTATGATCCTTTATAAGTTTTCATCTGTTCGGAAAAGCCGTCGATGACAAAACAGCCTTTATCGTTGACCAGCACTAATAGACGAGGCCAAAGGGCTGTTCGCGGACACCCAGCCTATTCTAGCCGAGTAAACCCCTACTCCGTGCACATTGCCCTATAATAATGGCCTCGAGACCCTCCTGATAAATTGGGGCCTGCCCGTAATTCCGACACCTCATTGTTCCGACGTCTCAATGGTCCGAAATATTTCCCATTGGATCGACATGCCACTATGCCGACGGTTCAATGTTACGAAAACAGAACCCATTGGTCCGAAGGTCCGTTTGTCCGACTTTTAGGCGCATTAGGCCGACGGTTCAATATGCCGAATAGGCCTACATAAAGAGTTTTATACCTCGCTCTCTCTCTTTTGTCACTTTGTTCTCCAATATTGAGAGAGAGAGAGAGAGAGAGAGAGAGAGAGAGAGAGAGAGAGAGAGAGAGAGAGAGAGAGAGAGAGAGAGGCATAAAACTCTTTATATGTAGGCCTATTGAACCGTCGGCCTATAATGCGCCTCTTGTTTGACTTATCGGACAAACGGCCCTTCGGAACAATGGGTTCCGTTATTCGTAACATTGAACCGTCGGCATAGTGGCACGTCGATCTAATGGGAAATATTTCAGACCATCGAGACGTCGGAACAATGAGCCGTCGGAATTACGGCATGGCACCGATAAACTGACCTCACACTCTGTTTCGCTCCATGGATCAATTTGGACCTCCAGCTGCTCCCTTATATTTCCTGGATATACAATGCAATCGGAGCCATTCGTGGACCGTGTCGTAGTTGATAATGTAGATACAGGCCGCTGCTGGCAAAACAGTAACGTGGTCCCGTGTAGCAATGAGTGTTAGCGTTAACATTAGTACAGTAAATACAGCCGTAAGTGCGGCAGTTATTCCCGAATTTGACTCAATAACAAATATTAAATAAGAAAAAGAGTATGCACAAGCAGAGTTCTTCTTTGGGGCAAAATATATTTTGCAAATCAGAATGTGAGGTCACATGATCACGATGATCTCCAGGCTAATAAAGGCCTCTAAAAAGGGCCACACCTTAGCCTTCACTGTCCTGAAACAAAAAACCTTTATTCTGGGTTCTGTTAAACCTTGTCATAAAGTATAATTCTTTTTTTTTTTCTCAGTTTCTTCCTGCTTTTGTGCAACAAAGCTTTGACCAATAGTCAAGTTGTACCAAACTCATTGCACCCATGGAAACTTGCATGCGTAGCACTGTACCACTGAACAAATTAGACGTATTCCATATAGAGGAAGATGAGGTTTGCAGTGCTTTTCTTTTCTTTTTAAACTCCAGCAATTTACTTTTTTTTATTTTTTTTTACCTTTCAGGACATCCTTGTCGCTCATAATCCTCTCCAGGACGTCGCTTCCCAGTTTATCGAAGGCCTCGTTGGTGGGAGCGAAGATGGTGTACTGACCGGGCTCTCCAAGTTTCTCCATCAGACCAGCGTCACGAGCCATGTTCTGCAAGCAGAGGAATTGGGCAGTCATAATCCAAGAATTATAATGATACCCTGACCTTATTGCAGTGGTGACGATAATTACACACTTCATGATAGACATGGGGAGAGGGGCAAAGAGACGAGATGGGGAAAATATAGAGGGGAGGAGAGGGGAGGTCAGGAGAGGAGAGGAGAAGAGAGGAGAAGAGGGGAAAATAGGGAAAAGGATTTATGGAAAACAGAAGAGAAGTGGAGTAAGAGATAACAAGGACAAGGGTAACAAGAAGAAACGGAAAGAAAGGAGGAGTGAAGAACAGAGGAGAGACATTGTGAAGAAAAGACGTTAGGGAAGAAGCTGTAGCGAGCCAGAAGGGGAGACTCCAGCCCATGCCTCGTCCAGACTATGAAGCCGTTCCGCTCGTGTATGTACTCACGGTGAGCGTCGTGAGGTCGTCGTCCACGTCCAGGACCTCTGCGATGCTGTTCCCCACGGAGCTGACCACGCGGTCCACCACGTGCACCACGCCGTTGGTGGCCACCTGGTTCCCGTGGATGATCCTGGCGCAGTTCACCGTCACCACCTGCAACGGAGAACGCGACAATTCAGTCCAACCGTCCCAGGTAGCAGGAGATAACAAGGAAGCACAATAAGGGGTAATGGAGGGGTTTACCTTCATGGTAAACCTCAATCCCAATTCCTTAAGAACACTAGGTCCCCTTTAACTGAACACGCGCCGTCGTTTGGCTTAGAGTGTTTGTCTTCCAACCCTGGGGTTGCAGGTTCGAGTATCTGCTTGTGGTGTAAGATAATTAAGTATTAATAAAAATGAGTGCTCTCAGTTAAACGCGTTATTAACGGCGTTAACGCAAACCAATTTTAACTGAGTTAATTTTTTAATCGTGCGATTAACGCAAAAAATTTTTTTTCTCTTTGGCCCAAAACAAAGAAGCAGTAGCCTGACTGCTATGTTCAGGGCAGTATGTTTGTATGTTCATCGTTTAATTGCACTATATGCTTTTATTTTGTATCGTCCTGTTTGATCAGTATATGCCAATGTTGTTATCAATAACAAAACATTTGCACAAGGCAGACGATGCACTCCTCCATGTTGATAAGAGCATTAAAATGAGAAAAATTAATGGGACAAAGAAATCAAGGGATATTTAGCATAGAAAAAAAATTGTTAACTATGGCATTAACGCGATTAATCACGATTAAATATTTTAATCGCTTGACAGCACTAATAAAAATGTAACTTAAGGTCTACTGTATTGTAATCGTCGCCTCTAGTTTGACCCTAGATTGGCCAATGAAACCCCGCGGCTGGTCCCGTGCCCCCCACCCCAGGGCTGTAAGCGAGCTGACCCCGTTGGAGTAGTGGTTGATGTAGAGGCCCAGGTCGTTGTACATGGAGGTGACCAGCATGCCGTTCTTCAGGTCCTTGGTCAGGAAGCGCTTGTTGGCCATGTGGTAGTGGAGGGCGTTGTACAGCTCGATGTTCACGTTGCTGACCAGCGCGCTCTTCATTTCCTGCCCGGGAGCAGAGAGAGGAGGTGGGTTGGTTCCTAGACCAAAGAATGGGTTGCTGTTATGTGGTGTTTCCCCTCCTGGACCAAGCCTTACCTCGTCCAGGGCATCCCAGGCGTCGTTGCTGGGAGCGAAGAAGGTGTAGGAGCCGGAGCCCTCGATCTCCGCCCGGAGCTTGGCGCTGTCGGAGTAGCTCTGGGTGGACGTGGCTTTGATGGTGCCCAGGGTGCCGTACACGTTCTCGATGGGAGCCACTGGGAAACGGACAAGAGGATGAGAAACCGCCAAAACCAATAAAGAGAATAACTACCGTTACTGGTCGGGAGCAGGATAGTGTACCGGGTTCAATTAACCGGGAGATTAACTGTTCAACAATTAAGCCAATTAGGTTTTATCCAAAACGACTTCAAGGGAATCGAGATACATGTCATTCGTTTAAGGCATCTTGCCTACAGGTAGGCTACTGGGGATGGAACCCCCCTAGCGGACCACCCAGCCACCCATGCGCTGTTCCACCAGTGGTTGTGGCGGAGAGGTCGTACCTGCAGGACAGCCTCGCAGCCCGTCCATCTTCATGTACCCAGGGCAGCATTCATAGACCACATCTCTGCCAGGCACAGAAACAACACGGACATCATCACACACTGCTGCCTCACTCCCCGCTGTCCTCCACGTCCTTCCCCCCCGCACGCATCCCAATCCGTGCGAGGACTTTCAAAGTGCGCCGTCTACCACGCGGCTGACGGAGCGGGAGGGTCTTCCCTGCGTGGACCCCCCCTAACACAGCTCTGCCCATTCGCTGGCTCGTCGGATATCCGTTTTGAGAACACACGGCTAACTGAGATGTCAGACTCTCAGATATTGGTTCAATCTCTTAAGCTGTGTCTTGAACTCGGTAGGTGTTTAGATGTTTCATCAAGTCTCATAACAGCGTCATCCATTCTATACGATTAGTTGTTTTGCCCCCGGACAGAACTGCTGTAGTGTTTTTCATTTGAGGGGTACCACAAGGAAAGGCCTGCATTGTTAAGTAGAAGATAAGGCAGGAATTTATATTAATAATGATAATAACGGCAACAATGACATTGACCTTGCATCGTTAAATGAACCAACGAATAAAAACGAATCAGGCGGTTGAGAAGGCCATTTACTTCTCTGATCTGCCAGGCCGGTGTGGTCAAACCCAGTCTGCAGCCAGGGCCAGATGGCTCTCGACCAGGGGCCATCACTACACACACACACACTTATCTGGCCCCCAGACGGGACCCTAAGCAAGGCGCCTCGGAGCGCGTGCGGTTTACCTCAAGGACATCATTCTACTTAGAAACGGCACGGTGTGATTAAAGTTTGGATGATTTGGTTAGATTAATAAACGAACCAGCCGGCAGCTGTTTATGAACCATCTGTACAGTCTGTGGGTCAACAACCAGCCATTAAAAAGGTTGTAGGACAGCTGTGAAGTGACGTAACTGCGTGGACCAAACTTTCATCCCACCCACGGTTCACCATCAGCCTTGCATATTAAATATTCATTTGTTTGTAGAGAAAGTCATCCAAACAATATTGTGTGACTTGAAAGCTATAATTAACGGTAAACAACTCCATATGGGGAAACTTGGAACTGAGTTAATTCATTACAGGCTCCAACAAGAAGTCTTGAAATCTCAATAACAGACAGTGAACTTCTCTCACTATATTAAGAATTAAAGGTGCAGTAGGTTAGATGTGAGAGTTGATTTTTATTGCGTGGGGGGGCTTTGTTTTCTCACAACTAGACGGACTGAAGATGAGTGGGGAGGGAAGGAATCCCAATGAGAGGTTAGTAAACTCGTTAAAAGGTCATTTACGCAAAAGTAAAAAAAAATAATGGAACGCCTATTGTTGATTACAACACAGTTGTAATCCTTAAACCTTAGGCCTTCCAATCCGAGAGCCTTGGTTTGGTTTACACGATGGTTTGGTTTACAGAGAGAGCTTGGGTTGATTTATGAGGCGCTCTGGATCAGAGGAGCCCAGCGCCCTCTTTTTCAACGCTCCGTCGGCGCCAAACCGCGTCATGCGACTGAAAATGAACAACAGATGCCACACCATACACCACTGTTGATGGGATCCCGTTCTGACTATAATTACTGTATCGGTTATTATAACCACGGCATGTGGTTGGTTATAAAAGCATCCATCATATTCATGACACAGTGAAAGCAACGCAGACACATCACCTTTCATGTCCCAACCAACCTAGATGCCGTAAAAGTTTGAATTCTGGGAAACCCCATATGTTTATGTGAACCCACATATGCTTTAAGCTGATGTAATAAAGCCATAGAGCCAATTTAGAAAGGAACAGAAGACCTTGTAGGTGAGGTTGTGTATCTTTCCCTTCAGTGGCAATGTGGAACGCCTCGTTAGATAATGGAACTTGGCCATGGAGGAGAGAGAAGGGCTTCAGGTCGAGACTCGTTGCTGATTCAATGACCCCAGAGAGAGAGAGAGAGAGAGAGAAAGTGTAGAGGGAGAGAGAGAGACAGGATAGAGATAGATAAAGAGCGACGGAGATAAAAGGGGACAGAGAGGGATAGTGCAGAAAGACAGAGAGACAGAGATAGAGACAGTACACGAGATAGAGAGAGCCAATGATAGAGAGAAAGAAAGGGACAGAGGGAGAGAGAGAAACAGCCTTAGAGAGAGAGAGACAGAGAGAAGGTAGCAACGAGACCGAGAGACAAGAAAAGGTGATGGTTAGTGAGGTCCCCCCCTTTCTTTTGAGTGTTATTCTGTTTTGATATGCTCTGTAAGGTGACCTTGGGTGTCTTGAAAGGCGCCTCTAAATAAAATGTATTATTATATTATTATTAAGGGACAGAGATAGAGACGGATAGAGAGAACAGAAAGAGAGAGAGATGACCGATATAGCAGACAGAGAGGCACATCACTTGTTGACCTCATCCATAGCTTTATTCTATGACTGTTTGGGTCTGAAACGCTGTCTGTCTGTCTATCTATCTGTTGATCCGTCTATCCTTCTGTGTATGTGTCAGGGCAAGACCCTTTTTCATTGCCTGTCTTTCCTTATTTTTGACACACTCTTTGGAGTGGAAATCCGGAGGTTGAGAGGGGGGACAAGGGGGGGGTTGAGAACAAACACACACACACACACACACACGCACACACGCACGCACGCACGCACGCACGCACGCACACACAACCACACTACAGCCCAATCGGGACAGTCAGCAGAACTGTGTCTGCATCAGAAGAGAACCACACTGCTGGCCCCGACACTGGAAACCATGACTTAGTCAGCATATGTGTGTGTTTATTACTGCAGGCCTCGATCCCTATACTCCTGAAGCTTGTGTGTGTGTGTGTGTGTGTGTGTGTGTGTGTGTGTGTGTGTGTGTGTGTGTTACTGTAGTCCTAGATCTCCTCACTATTCTGAAGCGTGTGTGTGTTTGCGCGTCTCACTGTATGCCTCGATGAATTTAATCCTCTGAAGTGTGATGCTACATCATGGGGCTTTGGTTTAAAATGTATCTTTTTAAAAATCTTTTTTCTATGATTAAAGACAGCAGCCGGGTTTAACTTGAGGTAACACGCAACGCTCACCGCATAATACGCTTTGCAGCATGTGTGAGCCATGTGTGTTGCTCTGCTGTGTGTCTAACATTTTCCCCCTGGGAGATTGTTGTCAGACTAAACACAACATTGTTAGTTATTTTGAGATTGGGATACATTCGTCTGATGTTTACCGCGTGAGTTAAGAAGGTAAACCAATACATTTTCATCTGGAAAGCTCCTGGTTCAGTCTCATCACTGTGGACGGGGCATACAAAAGAGGAGGGAGGGGAGAGAGAAAGAGAGCCACTGGAAAACTGGTTCTGGCTGAAGTCCACCATGGAAACACGAGAAAGCTACAACAAGTGTTTTTTCGTCTGTGTTTAAACTGACATCAGTTTAGTTTGTGATTATATCTTATAGACAATCTACAGCTTAGTACTTTATCTGCCTAGTCTCAAGATTCAATAATCTACCCCGGGATCAATAAAGAAATCTGAGATCTAAATCTGGATCAGACCTGACAATCTACAGACTTTTTCCATTGTGGATATGTATTTACTACTAACTTTTCTACAACCTCAGGATTTCCATCAAGGGCCCCTGTGGGTTTTCTACAGATGTGTGATGAACGGTCGCTAGGAGGAGATGGTCCCAGGAATAGGCGGATGGAAAAGCCATGAAAATGTGCTCTTCCATTTCATTCTAGGCCGATAACAGATGTCAGTCTCTATGGCAAACACCCAAGATTCTATGAAAAAAACAAGCTCAAAATTAGAAAAACAACAGCAGCTCAGACAGAACGAACAGTTAAAAATACAAGATAATGTAAGGATAAATGGAGTAAACAGCAGCGTCTCTATGGTCTAAGTTTCAGTCATTTTCAGGGAGAAATGAAAGAAAGGAGAATGTGCCCACGGTCTTGGTGGAAGTACTTTGAGGCTGTGTGCTGGGGGCCACGCTGTGCAGGGCTGTGACCTCAGGGTCTGCTAAGGACATCAGCTAATACTTACGCCGTCTTGCCACAGATGGTCTTACGGTACCAGTTACGACAGGTACTGAAGTACTTCTTCTTGGTGCCCTCGACCTGCTGCATAGCGCACACGTTGGGCCTGGAGAGGGCGAGAGAGGCAGAGATCACAGGGAGTACGTTAGAGCGAGTCTTCTGAAGGGTTTGAAACCGATTAGGGGGTGGTTGTTTATAGAGTTTGTGTGCTTGAGTGTGTTTGTGCTGTTTATGGTTGTGTGTGTGTGTGTGTGTGTGTGTGTGTGTGTGTGTGTGTGTGTGTGTGTGTGTGTGTTGTTTGTTCATGCTTGTGTGTGTGTGTGTTGTTTGTTTATGCTTGTGTGTGTGTGTGTGTGTGTGTGTGTGTGTGTGTGTGTGTGTGTGTGTGTGTGTGTGTGTGTGTGTGTGTGTGTGTGTACGTGTGTGTATGCGTGGGTGTGCGTGCCTGCGTGCTTGTGTGCGTGCGTGCGTGGTGCATGTGTGTTTGTGCTACCCTGGGTTTCTGACACTAAATCTCAGATAAGGAATGTCAAACCCCTGCATGCTTACAAAGTAGATTGTCTTAACATGCAATAGCTTGACCATCTCCTGGCTGGGTGAGAAGCTGTGTGTGATCATGAATGAATGATGAACGACTTCAGCCTGCTGGGCCAATGTTCAGCTCCAGGGGAATATCGTAAATCTGACACTCCCGCATTAAGCAAAATGATTTACAAATCATAGATCTCTATTCGTCTTCTCATTTTCTCCTCTTCTCATTTAAAAACAGTAACATTATATATTCCAATAATCCACTCCCTTATCAATTAAACCTTAATTAACCCTTGATTCATTTTCAAATGATCACTATTCATTAATTGCACCATTTAATGATCAATCTAATCCTAATTCACATCCATTCATCACATCCCCAAACCACTGAAGGAGTAAGACTAAGATAACAAAAAAATTTAACTAGTATTTCAATTAATCCCACATTGGAAATAACAATGAAATACAAATTGTAACTATGATAAATGAGACAAATCAGAAATAATAATGAAATAGTCACCATAAACCAAACTTCACAGTCAAATATGTACCTGATCAATGTACATGTTGCATCCTATGCTGTATTAGTAACTATGGATGAGCAGACTCACCCCTGTAGCCTGGCCCGGACACGGCTGTGGTACACTATCTTGTCGTAGGCAGAGGCGTCGGAGTGCTGCAGGGCGGACAGCACCGCCAGGGCTGTGAAGGCTACGGCCACGAGCATGTTCATCTCTGCTATCGAGTCCCTCCAAGCGAGCAGAGCTGTCTGGGAGCAAGGCTGTCGAGGAGAGACCTTATATACCGCTGCTCGCTCGCACAGGCACTCCCAAGCAGGATGGAAACATCCCGGACCACCCAGGGATACCGCTGCTCCTTCAGCCCCCCCCCGAGTACTCCACCCAAGTGGGGCAGGGCCCTTTCTGCCTCCTGGAGGGAGTTTCCCTCTCTCTATTTACCTGGCAACCTTTCTTCTACACAGGTGTTTGGTATTGTTTCTGACCTAACTTGAACTACTTGGTGGTGTGTTGGTGTGTTATATTGCTGTGTGTAACATAGAAAAAGTAACGACATACACTCAATGTAGAACTGTGTCTAGACCCAGATACATTGTAGCTTCACTATACACTGCTTATGGCAGTATATTTTCGTTTATATTTTAATTATTTATTTACTACACACTATAATAATAGCAATAAGTTATACTAATGATTACTAATAACTAAGCTATGATTCACATATATATTTAGCAATTTGAGTGCATTCTGGACTCTTGTCTATTGTCTCTAGAGACTAGATCAATGTTAATGTCATTGCCTGCAAACGTCTATTTGACCCATCGTCAGAGTACCTTTTACCCCATCTAGTGGCAACATGAAGAGAAGTACTGTGGTGGGATAGGTTGTTTAAAAGGTGTCTTGGAGCGCTGGTGTTGGGAACACTTTATTAAAAACATACCGAAAGTCACACACATACTCAATCATTTTAACCTCTCTCAATATCCATGTGTTTCTCTGTCAATATGCACTACACCTTTTAGAATGTGGTTCTAGTTCAAAAGGAAAAATGTATTCAAGTATTCAATGTTTTAGAGTTCATCATGTTCTGGAGGTCAATTAGTTGTGGTGTCCCACAGGGTTTCGTACTAGCTACCCTGTCATTCTTAGACTGCCGCACTCTGTGCAACGCTCCTGGTGCTGTATGTCCCACGACTCTTTTAGGATTAATCTCTGATGGATTGTTCTGCATTAAGGCTGAGACGTTTGCTATTTGTACCTAAAAATCATTTCAATTGCTGAAACGGCTATTATCTTAGTTATAATAACGTCTGTTTCAGAATACCAACAAGCCATACCACAACCATTAGCATGCACTGGCAAGTTAGTCACTTATTTTAACATATATTATTAATTGTACAATATTCTAACATAGATGGCCATACAGTCCATCTTTTGTTTCACTTAACTAAAATTATAGCCTATACTTAACTAAAATTTTTAAACTTAACCTGTGTTATTCAGTTAACCGTATCCTCTCTTGATTGATTGCATGTCCCTGGACTTTGAGACTTCCTTCAATATCTGTGACTGATTGCACCTGATTGTGTTTCAAGGTTCTGCAATTTCCATTTTCAGCTGTTTAAACTCCAGCTGTTCACATCAAGGATCATTTCTCTGGTCTGTATAGTCTGTTAAAAAAAAAAGACACATATACGGAACATATAGCAAATAAATTGGACAGTTGCAACAAAAAAAAAAAAAAGAGAATTTCCAATCGTCTTGCATAGGGTCGCCATATGTTTCAGATAAAAGCCAGGATGGGGTTAGGCTGCTGGGCCGTCTACTTGGCCAGTCTCAAACAATGGAACAACAGAAGCCATCATCTTCATTGGTCAATTCAACGACAACAGCATGGAACACACCGTGACCATCAAACATACCTAGCCCTGAACCATCGGCATTTGATTAATACTCGTCGATGTTTTCAGTAAATTGCATTTTTGTAAATCAATGCACAAGACACAAGGTTCTCACTCGTGCACATGCAGGCACACACACACATACATACACACGTAAGCACGCACATAGACACTCACACATATTGACACTCACACACATAGACGGACACGCAGAGTGGCTGAGGCAGGCATGCAGACGCACACAGACGCATAGCAAGTGTTTCCTATCCCACTTGTGTCCCAGCTGTTGCTGAAGAATGCAGGGTTTAAGTAGGGACACGTCTCGCAGAGAAATGATAAAACTGTTTCGCAATAAGCGATCTTCATCCCCAATATGTAAGCCTGCCAGTATTGTCAATGATTCCTGCCAGTTATGTTCAAGTTATAGTTTGTTACGATGCTCCGCAGTATTATGAAGATGAGTTGGTCTGTGTCTACAACACATGCACATTTTTGATTGATTATGTACGGATTAATTTAACTTTTGAATACAACTTCAAATGACATTGCAAAAGAAAATCAATAAAAGCCGTTAACTCCCTGTGTACGTTTTCATGAAGCCTGAAACTTGTCAGTAGAACTCCTATCCTACTTTAAACTAGAGACTTTTGAAACATCTCTATTCAAGACCCTTCTAAGTTCAGCTGAAATGTCTCGGATTAACCGACTGTTACTGGTGAAGCCAATCTCCACTTGACATTCTGAGAGGAGGACCTCCGCATGACCTCACAGGAGCTCTGCTACCTAATCTGGTTAGTGTTTACCAAGATTGAGCTCCCTTCAAGAACACATTCATCACACACACACACACACACACACACACACACACACACACACACACACACACACACACACACACACACACACACACACACACACACACACACACACACACACACACACACACACACACACAAAACACCCTTGTAACAAAATATGCATATAAAAAAACAGATGCATGTGCACACGCTCACTTAAATACAAGCACATGGACACACACACACACACACACACACACACACACACACACACACACACACACACACACACACACACACACACACACACACACACACACACACACACACACACACACACACAGTCTAAATCTATCCACATCTCTCTATAAAGCCGACATCTATATCGGCGGCACAAAAGGCAAAATGATTAATATATTGATATTTAAGTTCTGTCCGCTCATGCTATAGCGTGTGGCTAACATTAGCCTTCAACATAATATTAAATTGACAATGTGCAATAGTAAAGAAACAATAACTTTGATTCACATACAGTTTGGTTTGAGTCTAATGAATAAATATCGACCATTACATAGCATACAGAGACAATATGATGATATCATCTACTTAATTACTAAAGTGTGCATTCTTGAAAATACAGAATTATCAGGCATACTATCAACATGCTATACATATGGAATAAACATCAGAGAATATCAGCTCTACATTATATTTAAGAATCGTGCTGTTTCAAATAAATAAAACACACACATACATCGATAGTCTATCTGTACTTGGCAAATTTGTTTTAGGAAGCTAAACTAAACTGAAATAAAATCAGCTAATACACTAGATTAAGCTAAACTAAGAGGTTAAACACAAAGGCTCCAGTGTCCTCATAACATTGAATTTAGTTAGCATAGCCTTGTCCCTTATACCTGATTGACATCGGTGATTTAAAAGGGCCAGTGTTTAGACTTAAGTTGCAACTAGCGGTGAGGGTGCAGATTGCAACCAACTGAATACCCCCCCCCCCCCCCCCCCCCCCCCCCAAGCCCTCCCTTACCAGCATCTAGGATGGCCTGTATTGGCCTTTACTGTGTAAGGTGCCAAAATATATTTCAGGTTAGCAAAAAAAGCGTTGATTTTTGACGGCTCGATTCTGGGAATAAATGAATTGAACCAATTGCAACCAGGAGTATTTTCATAGTTACCATTGGTCACTGCACATGTTGAACGACATCGCATAGATAGAATCTTAATAGGCTATTTAGGTCTCCCAACACACAGTCCTCTTATTGCACTTATATATATAACACCACGTTGTTTACGGATGTGTGGCGAACCGTCTGTTCGACGGTTGAGTCGGATGTCTGCGCCCGCGAGGCGAAAGCTTCCCCTACACGTGGTCCCCAACACATCTCGTACACAACATCACTCGCAACAACGCTCCCCTCCGACACAACAAGGGTAACGAAATAACAAATGGGTCATAGTCTTTTGGCTTTCTTCCTATAGCTCTTAGCAATGTTTTTCTAGAGCCGTTTGTCTGTTCTGGGCTCCTGTTCATTCACAGTGCCCTTAGTAGAATAGCTCTGAATGTAGATATAAAGAGCTTAAGTTCATGAAAGCACAATTATTATTCTCATGGGATAAACACACATTAAAACATACTTCTTAAATTTCTGCTTAGTCTGTTCCTCTAGATGATACTAAATTCTACACGCAGCGTCTTTAATACCGTTGATTAATTAAGTGATTAAATGATTGGTTTACTGATTAACAGTTAATAAGTTACATTTGTATAGCTCTTTTCAAGCCACTGTGGCCGCTATGGCCATTATGGTTGGACATGGTTGTATTAACACCCTTTGTAAACCATGCAAGGCGACCACCAGACTGAAAGGATCTATGTCCATGTCAAGGCTGCTTGCTCAAGGACACTTCAATAATCAAGCGAGAGGTGATGAAGACCTGCTTTCCCAAACCTTCTTACCAAAACATTATAAAAAAAAAAGCGGATAAGAAGGAATGTACAAAAAGAGAAAAGTAGATAATATATTAAAACAAATGGTTTGCATCGGTATTTCCTTAACTTTTGTCGACCTGGGACCCCATTTTCAGGTTGAATATACTTTGCAACGCTAAGTTCATAAAAAAATGTAATCATATCCGCTTCCACACTCATCGTTTGAACCAAATCTGCATCTGCCTACATATCAATGTGCCGGTGAACGTTTGTGTACCTCACCACACAGAGTGACGAGCAGTAGTTCCCCTCTGACTATGAATCCTCAGGCAGTCCGGTCATATATAACAGGAACTTTCGTACTGGACCATTCAAACCTATTCATTTAGACCGACTCATCTAACAAGTCTTCAAACCCTCGCGACCCCATCTTGATCATCAGTCAACCCCCAGGTGGAGAAACACTGCCTCACACCCTAGTGCCGTGTCTGGTCCTCCTGCACCCTCTTTGCTCATTCCCTCGCTTTCACTTGTCCTTGCGATTATTCTCATTCTCCCACACCTCCTCCTCCATCACCTCTTCTGGCGCGACCTCCACCTCCACCTTCACCACCTGTTCCGCTCCCCCGGCTCCACCTCCGGGGCGGGCACCGCCGCCGATGCCACGGTCACCCCCACCCGGGGCGAGGGGCTCGGGTTTGGGGTGCGGGGTCGGGTCGCCGTGCTTGTCCACCAACAGCACCACCTCCTTCCTCGCCTTGCGCGGCGGCGGCAGGGCGGCGCCGTTGAGCGGCCCGCCGGCGGCGCTGTGCTCCCGTCCCGGCCGCTGCACGCAGGCCGCCACGTTGAACAGGCTCATCTTCTTGTGGGAGTCGGCGTGCGCCATGTTGGGGCAGTAGGTGAAGGCGTTGTCCGAGACGGCGAGGCCCGAGGCGGGCGCCGCCGGGGTGAGGCAGCTGCTGTGGCGCTTGCCCTTCATCATGCCCAGCACCTCGTAGCGGAAGCTGGAGATGTCCTGTTTGAGCTCCTGTACGCAGACACACACGCGCACACACTCGCGCAAATACAGGCACGCGCACTCGCACACACGCATGAGGACATGGACACACACACACACACACACACACACACACACACACACACACACACACACACACACACACACACACACACACACAATAGAAATACAAGCACATGGACACATACACACACAAACACAAGCAGGTAGACATATAAGGAAAAACACATAAGCACAGACAAAACACACACACACATACACATGAATACAAGCACATGGATATATAGTATAGATATCTGAGTATTACGGGAAAAACTCTTCCTCTTCAACTACCGACCAAAAGCTAAGAGTTAAAACACACACACACACACACACACACACACACACACACACACACACACACACACACACAGAGCTTACCTTGAAGTTCTCCTCCGTTAGCCCCTGTTCCGTCTTAGCATCTCTGATCATGGCCGCTACGTACCGCTTCACCAAGTTCCTTAGCACCTCCTGGTAGACAGCGGACAAAGTCCAGACAAGAAAACACACTGGTCAAGAACACCAATACACTGGGAACAAAGACGGACAAACGGTGGGATATGACTCTCAAATAAGTTAAGTAAAGTCGGTAAGTAAAGAAAAGAGTGTTCTTACCTGATACTGGTGGTTTAGTCTCACGTTCTCGGCTGCACGCCTCTAAAACAGAACACGTCACGAGTGTGTTACACAGTTAGCATGTGTATTTAATCACGGCTGTCAGAGCGTACCTAGAGCTCCTTGTTTATGGATGTCGTCTCATGATGCATTATAACTGAGGCATTCAGCTCCCTGGGGGGAACTGAGCTGATATAATCTTAGCTTCTTTTCAAAGGCATTACGTAAGAGATTCTGATAGCTCCCACATCCCTGGTGAACCAAACAACAGTCCTCATTCACCATATTTGTTAATTGGAAACCAATCTAGAATCTGTAGGAACCATGAATGCCATATCTTTGGTTCTGCATTCCATTTACCGGTACTCATCCGGGCTGCTTTGATAAGGCATTTCCAATGGGTTGTTATGGCTAACCCAAATATTTTAGAAGGTTTACACAACCAACCAACAAATATGGCCGCTAGGTGAATAAGGTCAATGCAACTCTTCTCAATGCTTTTGAATACTTTGGAACACTCTGCAATACTGGCTCTGAAAAACTGTCTTACGACTATCCTAAAACCATGCAAACACTCACCCACAGACACAATGACATTATCTTCTAGATCCATAGATGAGCTACAGGGCAATCAGATAAAAAACAAAAACAGTTTCTACCCCAGAGCTGTTATTTCTCTAAATAGAAACAGAATTATAAATTATTGCATTATCATACCAATCTGACCTCTTAAATTGGCTGACATTTTAAAATGTATACATTTGTTTTTGTGTTCCTTAACATTCTATATATATTTTTTAAAAATAACCTTTTTCTCATTTAGTTTTTGTTTCAAAAAATCTTTCTTTTAATTTACTTTAATTTATTTATCTATTTATTTTTTATAAAGCACTTATTTTGCGAGCCTCTACCCCAATTTCATTGCACTTTGTGCAATGACAATAAAGAGACTCTGATTCTGATCCTGATCTAGAATACTCTGGAACGCCGTGGAAGCCTGCTGCCTCACCCCCAACGTCCCGATGGTCTGCCGGTGCCTGGGACGGCTGCTTCTGATCATGTGTTTCTTGGACCACTCCAGGAGGTAGAAGACGGATTTGGGGCTGGGGATGATGTTGAAGGGAGAGGGCAACGTCCCGCCCTCTTCAAAATAGCTCATCCACAGCTTAGTTCTGGCAAACTTCCACTCAATGTCTGCATGGTCCTGTTGGGGAAAGATTAATAAAGACAAGAATAAGAATTGCATTATAGATCCATGGGGAAGACGGATGCAGGGAAAGGAGGGTCGTTTGACTCTCCAGCTGTAAGTGTCTGTTCGGATCAAAACCCCAATGTCCATAGTCTACCAGAGACCCCTCACCCTACCTGCTCCTTAATGATCTGAATCTGGATCCCCGTAAGTCGCTTTGGACAAAAATAGCCTCTGACATTCGACTAAATAGTCCTCGGTGACTGAAGCGGCTACACCGAGGCGTCAGGCCTGGTCCACTCACAGCGATGTTCTGGTAGGAGTTGTTCATCATGGCGATGAGCATGTTGAGCAGCACCACCAGGGAGATGATGTTGTACGTCCCGAACATGGTGGCGCCCACGAACTCGGTGAACTCGTGATCGGCCTTGACGTTGGTGACGTACAGGTTGACCAGGCCGAACACGGACCAGAACAGAGACTGCAGTGTCTCAAACAGCCTGCGGACCGAAACACAGAACGACACCATCAACTTTTACGAACAGTGTCACTTCACATTCATGGCCAAGCCGTTATAGGTCTGACTATTCTTGAGACCCCGACTTCTTACAATCAGGTCCGTCTGCTTCGCAACACCTAGTTTAAACCCAATCAACATCTGCCCGTATTATCAATGTCCCAGTGAAAAGGTTAGCATAGTAGAAAGCTCGTGGCTACGAATCATTCAGCAGTACGTTGGTTTATAAGGCAACCTTCTTACTACTACAGCTTACAAATGAGCTTCTGCGACCCCATAAGCATAGCAGTCCATCCTCCTGACCCCATGGTTGGCAAACACTGCACAACAGTTGAACAAGCGCCTGACAAATCCGTGTCTGGCTGCACGTTCATGACAACGACAAAGCTCGGGTTGGACTTGCGTGGAGAAGGCGTTGTTTTGATCGGGGCAGCGGATGCCCGTGCAGTTCTTGACCCCGTCGGTCTCGTAGTAGAAGTAGAGCTGGTTCAGGCCGTTGGCGAAGGCCACCAGCACCAGGCAGTAGATGAACAGGAACTTGAGGATGTCCAGCAGCATGCGCCCCAGCGAGATCTGCAGGGGCCCCAGGTGGGAGTTGGCTGTGAAGAGGCAGATGAGCCGCAGGGAGCTGAAGATGTTGGCGATGGCGAAGAGGGCCTCGGCCACCAGGGTGGGGTGCCACATCTCCCAGCTGTCCCGGGTCGTACATCCGCTGTACTGGGGGGGAGGGGGCGGGCAGGAGGGTCACGCAACATACAGTGGAACAGCAGGGTGGTAAGAGGCTTTATGCAGGTCAGTGGTTAGGGGGAGGGCCGACCCGGGTTCAAAGCACAATACCTGCAGTCTTACCGGTAGGCATCTTTGAGCATTCAACGGCTGATTAATGACGTGTATATTATTTATTTTTATTTTATATTTATTATAGAATAGAATAGAATAGAATCTTTATTTGTCATTGGGTTAAATACAGTGTATTTACACAACGAAATTAAGGTGCAGATCTTGTTCAGTGCTTTTTTTTTTAAATAAAAGGAAATAAAGAAAAAAATACAGGAAAGTATTAAAAGTAACAAAGTTACAATTTAAAACGGGCCTGTCTCATTAAAATCGCTGATTTGTAGCAGGTTCCTGAATTGAGTGTAAGTAACATCAATAACATTGGTCTATGACATTACACTATAACGTGGATAAATAACAAGAGGGATGAGAGTGAGACTGTAACATGTCCAAGTGGGGATTGAATAATTATGTAACCAGGTTTTCAATAGATCGTTCAGGCGTATATACAATATTTACGTAACCATATAAATATGGCAATACTAAACTCACCTATGACAAATATTATCAAACTGGTATCCCATCATCCTGACTTGGTTCCTAGTTACTAGTTCTCCCAGACTCACCTTAGCGAATGCGACGATCTTCAGGGAGATAGTGGCCAGGTAAAGAGCGTTCATGATGAAGTCCATGAGGTTCCACCAGTCGTTCATGTAGTCGTGGAAACCCCCGTCCCACATCTGCTTGATCTCTGTCCAGACGAAACCTTCACAAGAGAGTAGAGTAGAGTAAGCCTTTTTATCGCCACTGAGGCAATTCATTTTACAGGAAACAGTTAGAAAGTACATTAAGTACATTAAGACAGGGCCCTAAAACAGATCAGCTAAAATTACGTAAAACATAATAAGATTAAGTCCTAAAACAAACAGCTAAAAGGACATGGACTTTCAGTACTATGTGGTCAACCGTACATATTTGCAGTCTTAGAGAAATCGCCACTGGTCAAAACATACAAAAATGGCTACCAGACATAACAAAAAAACATATCACGGTCTGAGAGAAAAGAAACCCATCTTATCCTAAACGTCACAGGCATTAAAAACTCTTAACCTCTGACATCTAGAGGCCAAAGCATTTATATATGTTAAAAAAAATACACATACAAATATTTATTTTGAATTTCTGCATCCATAATAAACATAGGTCCAATTTGACGCAATCAAAGAGATACAGCTGTGATACATTCATGCATGCAAAAATGACTGTGTTAGCACATACACTGTATATAATACATTATGCGATATATATATATATTAGTGCTGTCAAGCGATTAAAATATTTAATCGCGATTAATCGCATTAATGCCATAGCTAACTCACGATTAATCGCGATTAATCGCAAATGCTTTTTCTATGCTAAATATCCCTTGATTTCTTTGTCCCAATAATTTTTCTCATTTTAATGCTCTTATCAACATGGAGAAGTGCATCGGCTTGCCTTGTGCAAATGTTTTTTTATTGATTGCACATTGGCATATACTGATCAAAACAGGACGACACAAAAAAAAAGCCTATAGTGCAATTAAACAATGAACATACAAACATACTGCCTTGAACATAGCAGTCAGGCTGCTGCTTCTTTGTTTTGAGCCCAAAAGAAAAAAAAAAAAAATTATAATAAAAAAAAATTAAAAATAAAAGAATTGCGTTAAACGCGCAATAAAAAATGTAACGCCGTTAAAATAAGTTTGCGTTAACGCCGTTAATAACGGGTTTAAATGACAGCACTAATATATATATATATATATATATATGTGTGTGTTTGTATATGCGTCCCTACCGACCACCCAGGGCAGGATCATCCACTCCACGGTGGTGGGCGGGGGCCCCTGGCGGTTGGGGTCGTTGGAGACGATGTGCTGCGAGGCGAGGATGAGGAGGAGGAGGAAGGTGAGGTAGGACGCGGTGTGGCAGATGAACTTGATGAAGGGCTTGCGGATGAACAGGCCGTAGCGGCTCTTGGGCGCCAGCATGTACAAGACGGAGAAGAGCGGGAAGAGGAGGCCGATCAGGACGCAGGTGGCCGACTTGACCGCCCAGTGGCGCCGGCGCCAGCCGGGC
This sequence comes from Gadus macrocephalus, assembly GCF_031168955.1. Taxonomy (NCBI): domain Eukaryota; kingdom Metazoa; phylum Chordata; class Actinopteri; order Gadiformes; family Gadidae; genus Gadus; species Gadus macrocephalus. The sequence goes on from NC_082397.1 coordinate 3,537,999, forward strand.
AGCTCGTCGTACCAGCGCGATGCTAGCAGCTGTTGGCAGTTGGGCTGGGCTACAAACTGGTCGAGAGACATATGGACAGACAGGGAGAGAGAGAGAGGTGGCTGTTTGATGAAGTGGTAGAGAGACATATGGACAGACAGGGAGAGAGAGAGAGGTGGCTGTTTGATGAAGTGGTAGAGAGACATATGGACAGACAGGGAGAGAGAGAGAGATGGCTGTTAGTGAACTGATAGAGAGACATATGGACAGACAGGAGAGAGAGAGAGAGAGAGAGAGAGAGAGAGAGAGAGAGAGAGAGAGAGAGAGAGAGAGAGAGAGAGAGAGTCTGCAGTACAGCTGAGAAACAAACTGCTGGAGAGACATAGGAACAGACAGGGATGAGTGAGACCGTGGGGAGAAGGAGCGAGGCAATGGAATTCAGAACAATATTTAGAGTGTTACAAAATTGCAGAGAAAGTTGAGAACCAGAATGCCTTCAAAATAAGAACGGCATACATTCCTGAAAAAACCAAACCCTCCCTTTCTGATCTTTAAAGATCAAGGGTAGCTTCTGGGTAGGTCTGGCAGTAATGAAATAAAATCTCACTCAAATATTTTACGCCTACATTTTTTTTATACGTGCTGTTTATTTGTTGTGCTAGAAGTCTATTGCACAAGAACCATTCACCGTTTTTTTTCCATTTTCAAACAAGCATGTCTATTTGGTATGGGTGTTTCTTTCAGACTCTCAGCTGATAGGCACTGGGTTTAAACCCCAATGTCCTCCCCAATGTCTTCGAGGGCCATTGAGGGAGTGTGTCGACGATGGCTGGTTTAAGCAGCCTGACCTGATCAGGTCGGATTGGAGTGAGGTGAGGCTGCACACCAGTTGCACACATCCGTTGCACATATTCAGGGAGAAATCTCCTGCATGGCAATATGGAGCCCCAGGCCACGTATCATCATCTGCAAAAACTTTAAATAAACCAGATTTAAAACACCACCACCCTGCGTCTTTGGTTTGGAGGAGCCCGGTAAAGTCACCAAGCTAGGTGGCGTGTAGCATGCTCTTTGTTACAGTGAAAGATTTTGTGGTCGGCTAGACTGCGACACAGACAAAACATTTCAAGACATTCTCTGCTATTTAATGGCCTTTAATTCAATAGTTACTTCCATAGTTCATCCATTTTTTGTTCGTATTTCACACAGATATATATCGAAGTGCAGTTCTCTTGAAAAAGCCACCCCTCCATGTTTGCCAAAGGGATTCCTAGGACTGTTGTCACTGGCTCAGAGTGGGCGGGGCCAGAGGGTATTCACCTATGATTATGTGTGTTTTTCGAGTAAACCCTTACCCAGAGTGTTTAACCAAGGACTTGTTATTCCTCCATCGCATTTGTTTAGCTTTTCCTGAGGGTATTTTTCCAAAGAATACGAGGATGTAGGTATTTGCATGTCGACTGAAGAGGAGAGGATGCATAAACACTTGACGGGGTAATATCTCCCCCTCTCCGCTGTATCTCTTCTCTGGAAGATGAAACATCTGCCTAACATCTGGGTCCCATGTTAGCATAACCATGTTAGTCTAAATGGGCGCCCGCTATTCTTCTACTCTGCATTAGAAGTCTGCGTACGAGGTAGTTTGTCGGTTATTGGTGAGAGACTTCCTGTTTGAGATTTGTCTCGTCTCTGGTTAAGTTAATGGGCTGGGCTGTCTTTCACTTGCATTACTGGACGTCCACAGGGAACAATTTTGGGCGATCGGGTGTTCATGTGGATGATAATTTTTAGTGTGGCGTGCACACACACACACACACACACACACACACACACACACACACACACACACACACACACACACACACACACACACACACACACACACACACACACACACACACACATTGATGCAGACGACGTAAGCTCACACACACTAAGATAGACACACAACCGCACACACAAACACATACTGTACATACACATGCTAGCACACACACACACACATGTACAAACATACGGGTATGGTTTGTGCATGTGTGTCATTCTGACATGTTTTTCTTATTTGTGTGTACACAAATAAAAAAAAACATGTTGTCAGAATGATGTTTAGTTAGATGATGAGGATCTTATTGTAATAAATGCCTTTTGCCTTTGGTTGGTTTTGTTACAAAGATTATTTAAAAAATATATATATTTTTTTATTCTTTTGTTTGAAATGGACTGAACAAATAGAAAAGTGTGTCTCTATTCATCAGTGATTGGGTGCCTCTTCGTAGGTTGTTTCTTAACCATTTCATCAGTACTTTACCTAAAAACGCTGGCCAAACGCTGCAGGTTCATTCACCCACTGAATTGTTGAATGGAAGAAAAAGCCTCGTGACAGACAAAAGGCTCACAGTGTGAGGCCCTTTCTGCTTATTAAATCCAATGTCAAGCGGTAATCCAAAAACAGAAAGGATTAATTCCACAATTACTGAAAGTCCATCATTGTATTTGTTAAAAGTATTAAATACTCTTTTGGCTATAGATAAAGTAATCTTAAAATTATAAAAGGTATGAGCAAGGAACTTGTTTATACCTAATGCATAGCACTTTTCAAAAGAAATATAATTCTTGCTCTGATTTCCTTGTACTGTGCCATTTGTATTGTTCTAGACTAGACTTATCTGTGTCATGTTTTCTCCGATGTTTTCTATGCTGTTTTGTGTGCTTGCTGCAAAAAAATAATTTCCCATAAGGTATAATAAAGATCTTCTGATTCTGATTCTGAATCAGTAAATAATTAAATAATTAACCGATAAGGGGAAGACTAAAAACGAAGAAAAATGATTCCAGAAGAAAAAAACGTTAATGGGCAATAAAGTATTGATTTCCAAATGAGAAATGACCGCTTGGTTTTTCAGGGAAAAGCTCCATCCTTTTACTTTCATTCTCATATTCTCATTAGCCCTAATTAGGCCATCACCATGGGTACGGACCAGGAACCGGTGGGGTAATGCATCCCTGGAAGCCATCTCAGCGTAAAATGACTTGTTGCTCCGCTCTCCCAACGGATCTCACCACCCACCCTCCAGGCCATTTGCAGCTCGTTTGGTCCGCCCCCTCCCCCCCCCCCCCCCCCCCCACACACAAAACCACACCAAATCACTTTAGGAGTTGACCGATGGGCCACACGCGAGGCACTGCTCTCTGCTCCACTCTCAGGCTGCATTAGATCACCATGTCGCTGGGAGTGGGGCGTGGGGAACGTCTGGTGGTGGTGGTGGGCCAGTTGGGTTAGAAGAGGAGGGAGACAGAGTAATGTGGGCTAATAAAGCGATGAATTGAGCCGAGCTGGGAGGCGCTCTGCAGGGATGAACCAGAGGAACACTCACCATCTCCGTAATAGACGTCGAGCCTTGATAATTGATCGGCCGGGCCGGTTTCCGTCCCGCGGATATTGTTTTTCGCTTGGTCGCGCTGCTAAGGAAATGGAGCAACTTTGAGAGAGGATACTATTTTTTAGAGCTGTCAGTTAAACGCGTTATTAACGGCGTTAACGCAAACCAATTTTAACGGCGTTAAAAAAATTATCGCACGATTAACGCAATTGTTTTATTAAAAAAAATAATAATAATAATTTTCTTTGGCTCAAAACAAAGAAGCAGTAGCCTGACTGCTATGTTCAAATGACATTTGTTCAAAGCAGTCGTTTAATTGCACTATAGGCTCTTTTTTTGTATCGTCCTGTTTTGATCAGTATATGCCAATGTTGTTATCAATAAAAAATCATTTGCACAAGGCAAGCCGATGCACTTCACCATGTTGATAAGAGAATTAAAATGAGAAGAATTATGGGACAAAAAAATCAAGGGATATTTAGCATAGAAAAAGAATTTCCGATTAATCGCGATTAATCGTGAGTTAACTATGACATTAATGCGATTAATCACGATTAAATATTTTAATCGCTTGACAGCTCTACTATTTTTTAAAGATTCCTTTCAAATTCTCTAGGGGTGGCAAAGCTGTTGAGCTCACTGAAGTCAGTCCGTGCTAGTAAATACATTACAGCCCGTTTCCTGGTCACCATCACTGCTCTGACCGCTGCTAATGCACACCGATGTCTCCTAATGCCAAATGGATGTATCGCTGTGGGGGAATATGTTCATGTCCACAATTGATTACCGTTGGGTCACAATGGGTCCCTATTGAATAGTCTCCCCCCCCCGCAACATTCAGGCATTAGTTCATTGCATAAGTCTTCACATGCAAAATGGTTGAACAAGTTGTCATAATATGTCAAGCATATTTCTACACATTTCCATTAGACTTTTTTTCTAAATCTGTCCTGAATTGGTAAATAATAAATGCCACCAGGTGAATCTTGACTTTCTCTAAAGAAGGGAAATGTTTGAAGTGTTAGATCAACCAATGATCAACCAGTTTACTGAAATGCTCAAAGGTGCATCTCCTGAACCATGAACTGGCAAGTATATATATAGCTGGAGCACAACACAATGTTACATTGTCCGACAATGGAAGGACAAGGAAACAGGGTCAACAGCCAGAGGGAAGAAGAAGTGGAAGAGGAAGAGGAGTGAGGCTGCGTGAGAATGAGAATCTGTGGCCCAACAAACAGGAACGTCAGGAAGTGTAGGAAGACTACACTGTAATTCCTACAGCAATGCATGTACAGTTTACCCTTAGGAGTTTTTCCTATGTTCACATTTCTAGCAATGACATGGTCTGTCAACAAATTACAGTACAAACAGTCAAAGCGTAAATGTGAATCTTCTCCAGGCTCTTGCAATCCATCTCCCACATACACTAAGGTGTAACTTACAATTTACAATAATTGTCTTCAAAACTTTAGCCATAGTTTACATCAGAACATCCCTCCAGAGTACACTGTTATATTGACAACATGACTAAGCAATTTGACTGTGTTATTCGTACACAATGACACAAGGACTTGTCATTGTGATGGCAATGACATTTTCATTGACACAGATATTTACTATTGAGAAACAAACTAAGAATTTTGAGCAAGAGAGTGGCTTTTGCATGAAATCCATGGTGTTTTGCTATTTGTACGAATTGTTTTGAGAAATGCACTTACTGTTTTGCAAATTTCAATTCTGATATGAGAAATGTACCAAAGCGACTGAGAAAAACTGTCATTGTCTCTTGCTCATACTTTGGATCAATAGATATGACCAGAAAGACTTTTGCTTTAGCGTAGTGATGATGATACAGACTTTAATTCACTTCAAGTAGAGTGGATGTGAGTAAAGACGTCATGCTCATTGGCTACTACAAAGAGACGATCGATGAAAGGTAAAATAAGAAATATTAGGGGGAGGGAATAATAAAAGCATAATTTACTTAATACATTTTCTGTGCATAAGATACTCAGCTGTTTCCAGGTGATAGCCACGTAAATCTCTTACCTTTTGGTGCTTGTGAAGAATGAATGAACCAACAGTTACCCGTGTAATGTTTTTACATAACAAAGTACATCTGATGATGATTGAGTTATGCAGGTGTCTTCCATCTGTCCCTATCTAGGAAAACCAACATGTCAAACACAACATCTCACCTTCCTCTGCTTAATGACTAACAAAAGGACTTGCATCTCACATCTGGTTGAATAAAAAATGACTGATCTAATCAACCCACGACTCACACCTCAACTCCTTCTGTTTAAACTGCTAACAAACAAACGCAGTGACATCTCACCTGATGCTAGTTAACCGATGGACTCAGTAACTCACATCGTACCTCCTTCTGGATTACAAACGAGGTCTCATCTCACCTCCTTCTGGCAGTACTTGATGGCCAGCTTCAGGCGGGCCAGGTCGTTGCCGTTCTCGTCCAGCAGGGGGTTGAGGTCGTCGCGGTAGTTCAGGATGATCTCCAGCTCCCTGGAGCTGCGGGTCTGGTCCAGGAGCTCCTTGGCGAACTGCTTGCACGCGCAGGACAGCTCCTCGTACTCGGCCTTGAACTCGTTCTCCACCGTGCTGAGCTCGTGCAGCTCGGCGCTCAGCTGGAAGGCGGTGAGGAAGGGGTCCTCGCTGGCCAGGGCGATGAGCGACGGGCTGGCCAGCGCGCGGTAGATGTTGAGGCGGGAGCGCGAGTGGCGCAGGCCGTCCACGTCCGAGCTGGCCATGCACTCGCGGCAGTTGCAGCGCACGGCGTGCGGCTGCGGGATGGACACGCCCCTCTGCACCAGCATCTTGATGATCTCGTAGTTGTTGGTGTGGGCGGCCAGGATGACCGGGGTGATGTCGGGGCTGAAGTCCGACAGCTGCTTGTTCAGCAGGGCAGGGGGAACCTGGAGGGGGGGGGGGGGGGGGGGGGGGACCATCAGAAGGGTGTTAGGTCTTTCAGCAGACATCCTAAGTGGCTTACTGAGAAGTGTTAGATTTCAGCTTATTTCTAAACTGTTCGTATAGACTCTGCGTTGTGTCTTTTTCGTCGTGGTAGTAATTCTTGAAGTCGAAATCAAAGCAACTTGACAGGTTGGATAAGAGGGGTGAATAGATGGTTTATTCCAGGATGTAATACAGCGAGGTACAGACTTAGGTTGAATAATCTATAGTGTAGGGTTGAGGAGCAGTTTCGAGATGTGTTCCTTGGCTGTCGATCCCTCTTCTCACCGAACCAAAGGGTTGGGGCGAGTGTTATAACTAGAAAATGCATTTCCTGCAGAAATTGCGGGGAGTGCTGTAGTAGGCCTACTAAGTGAGGTTGGAAATATTTTTTAATAAAGCCACATAGAATAAGACATAAAGAAACGTTAAATGGCTTAAATAATAATAAAGTGACAGCTTAATGAAAAGCGCAAAGCATTGCTAAAAATGCCGAAATGTAAAACGAATTGAACTGAAGAATCTGAAAGGTCAAATGATTTGTCCTGCACTGCTGGTGTGTGTGTGCGTGTTTGTGTGAATGTGTGTGTGTGTGTGTGTGTATGAATGAATGCGTGTGTGAATGTGAATGTGTGTGTGTGTGTAGAATAGCGAGCCGTTGCGGGATTAAAGGGGAACTATGCAAATTTGACCCCTTCTTCACTGTTTTCTTGGTTTGCGCTCGCATTGAGCGCAAACCTACAGCTTTGGAGGACATATTTTACAACACTGTCGTAACAACTCGTTGACGACCCTTCCCCATCCACTTCTACGCTAGCCATGTGCATTTTTGCGTATTCAACTGCCTGCAAATAAACATTGTAAATAATAAAATTGTATATGGTTTTAACATATTTCCATTTTTTTAAATAACGTTGTTTACGATGTTTAACGTTGTTAACGATGTTTGTACCACCTTTCTTTCATTTGTTCAATAATACACAAGTTAGGAAAATATTTATTTTGGATATTGATAGAAATGCAAGTGACAGTTCTTCATGGTTTGTTTTTTGCCTTATGGCTATGTAACATCTTCTTGAGGGTTCTCTGGATTTCCTGACACTTGTACCCGCACAAGTTCGGGTGTGGGTGGCGGCTGTACCGGGGCAGGCAGGCCGAGCCGTCTCGGGTCATCAAGCCTCAAGCCTTGATGACCCGAACAATGCTGTTTTGCCAACGCTTGTAACTAAGAAAAAATACAAAGCAATCTTTTTAAAAACATGTTTACAAGCGGGGAACTACAGCAAAGGTATAACATGGCTCAAGCTATAATGGAGGTTCGTAACAGTTCGTAACGAATCGTAACAGTTCTGTTACCAACGAATATGTGCTAACTAGCAGCTCTCGTGCAGGGTACTGCATTATATGGCCAGCCGGACATATCCCATGATATAGGCTATACATTCTTAGAAAAATCGGAGGCATTCGAATAGCGGTCTAGTGATCTAAATAAACAAGAACCTGGTTTCTGGGATTTAGCCTGTATCTGGGGGACGAGACAGACGAACAGCAAAACAACCATGAAAACAAACGTGTATGGTAGCGAGTACGCTAACACCCCATCAAGCAAGCAAGCTAGAAACATACAGGGCTCACAACAAAACGATCAAGCAAACACATTTTTACAGACTATCAACATCAAGAAGCCACAATACAAAGAGGACAAAGTTCACCCAAGGGTACTTACAATTTCAAGAGCAACACGGCCATGGCAAGTCGGCATCCGATTTGCAGTCTTCTTTTTCTTTCAGTTCACGCTATTCCTGAGAAGCTCGCCCAACGTTTACTCGTGTCTGGCCTCTCTGTCGGTCAGTCTCCCTTTCCTCTCTCCGACATTGGGTTTCTCTGTCTCTTTTTAGTCTGCTGATCCATGATGAATGTAACAATCCCTTCGCTACTTGAGTCTATATCGAGCCGGTTCCGTGTTTGTGGGTCGGTGCCATAAAGCAATTCTGTGCTTCGCGAGACCCGAGACTCCCGTGACAGTGGGCGGCGGGTCGCCGGCAGAAACTTGCATATTCCCTTTTTCCGCCAAGATGCGCTAGTGTTATAGAACCATCACAATCCTGTTATGTTCATGTAAATTAAGCCAAAAAAGTTGCATAGTTCCCCTTTAAAAGTAGCCCAATAGAGCGGGAAAACAGCCCAATCTGGCAACACTGCCTGAACGTCCTCCAAAAGTAGCCCAATCTGGTGGAAAAAACTGCCCAATCTGGCAACACTGCTGAACGTCCTCCTCACGCTCCAGCGTCAACGTAAATCAATGAGACCGACCGAAAACGAAGCAGGTATGAAACTAAAACTGTGATTCTGAATAAAGTTTAAATGATATTGTTTTGGTAAATGGTTTTGAATGAAGGTAAACGGTTGAAAAATGATTGAGTTACGATGTCGTTAAAAAGTAGTTGTGTCAGAATGGGCCGACTTCTTCAACGAAAACAGCTGAAAACGAAGCCGGTATTAAACTAAAACTGTGATTCTGAAGAAAGTTTAAATGATATCGAAATTCCGTTTGGATATTATTGAAGATACGAGTGTGTAGATTTGTTAAATGGTTTGAACGAAGATAAACGGTTGAAAATGTATTTAGTTACGTCTTTAACAGTTGAAGTACCACGTGGTTGCATTCTTCGTTTGCAACCACGTGATCAAAATGACGTTAAAAGTGCTTACGTCACCACGGCGGCCATCTTGGTAGGAAAACAAGCGAAAACACAGACGTCTTCTAGCAGCGAACACAATAGTGCGAAACAAATGTCAGAATATTTCTCAAATTTAAGCGGTCCCACCAGGGGAAGATACCAGCAGAAAGTTAACCTGTTAGGTTTCCCTACAAGCTGAAAAAGTCAGATTTTAGCGAGGATCAGGCCTTTTTCCTCTCAAAGAACCTCTCCCAAATTGATTGAGCCCAAAACTTACCAGTTATGAAGTGATTACCACAAATACGAGTGTTGGCGAGATTTATTTGTGCCATGTCGCCCCTCGAAAGCCAAGTCGCTCCTCGGTCAACTCACGCGTCCGCTCACCTTGAGTTGTGATCACTTTTGGAATCCTAAAAAAACTGCAATTCCCATTCTCCCGTATGAAATTATTCGCACAACCGTGCACAGCACAACTGGTAGGCATTATTAGACAAACAAAATAATATAATAGCGAAACAATTGAGGTTAGATATCGGCTTTGCGATTGAATGACCTCCACTCTAATGTGACTGAAACAAGTGTAGCAGGGCGCAATGTTGTGATTGCTTTCCTACCAAGATGGCCGACTTCCGGTTTGGTTACGAATTTTAATAGCTGTGACGTCAGTTGCAAACGAAGAATTGACTCCCATGTTAAAAAAGATAGTATTTTAAAAGTAGAATATCTTAAAAAGTATAAAATATTTAAAAAATCTGAAAAGAAGCGCGCGATTCCAAGCTATCGCGCGCTAGGTGAAAAAGTCTAGGTGAAAAATTGAGGAAGGAGATAGGTCCCAAAGTTTGTAGAGAATAATAAATAAAGAAAGCAAGAATAAAACATATGCAGAACAATAGTTGAGCGCTGCATGCAGCACTCACCTAATAAAGAAAACGTGAATAACAAGAGAACAGAAGCACTCTCTCACCCTCGATAAGGTATATGGCCCTGGCTATGTCCCAGACAACCAGGTTGGTTCATCCTTGTAGAGACATAACAAATTGCGGAATGTTGGAAATAACACCTTGTATCAGTAGCCGCTTACATGGCACATCTGATCCGCATAGATTTCTATGCGGCATAGATCTGTTCCTAAAATGTGTTCCGAATGTACTGTATACATGGCAGTAACAAAAGTGTCCGTTCTGTCTCTCGCGCACACCTGACACATCTCTGGACCGGCGGCGACATAATGGATGTCTTATCACTATCGGGGATTTTAAATTTGATTTTAATGAAAGCACAGCAGGAGAGAGCTTTTCTCTGCCTGCTCCTTCAATTAAGAAGGAGGACGACAGCGCAGCAACGTCAATTTCTCGTCAGATCTTTATATTTACCCTAAGCTCCGCCGCAAACAAGAGGAATTTGGATGGCAGCCAAGACTGGTGGGAGAGAGTGGTCTTACGGGAATTTAGTGACCAGGAATCCTCGAAGGTCCAATTGCGAACTACTGCAGCTGCCATCTCTCTAAGTTAAGAAGTATTTTAACGTTCAGCCTGCAAAAGTACTAGTAGTAGCCTACTCATTTACAGTTATCTCGGACGAGCGCGGACACTACGATACGCGAACACGTCATTAATAAACACCCATGTGTCCCGTCGCTTAGCAACCGGCCACGCTTACCGGACTACTTTTACGGAGTGATAACAAAGACGTGAATCAGGCAATAAATCCACTTTCCTTGACAGCGGTGAAGTTCGGTGTGCTTTAAAGTACCGACGGAGCTCAGTGGACCAATGGCGAACTACTGCGGCTGCACTAAGTTAAACCCCAATCTATGCGGAATAAGTGTATACATGGCGATTTAAAACGGACTACACCACCTCTTCTATTCGGCATAGAATCTATGCCGAACAGATCGTTGTATTCCGAATGAGGCGTATACATGACCATTTTCTATGCCGCATAGAAATCTATGCGGCATAGATGTGTCCATGTAAACGCGGCTTCAGAGAGACACTAATATACACCAACATTCTACACAAGGGAGCAGGTTGTTGACACTCAAATTCACTTACAGTCGATCTTCGAGTAAATGACATACTGGGGGCAACGTTGCATATGGTTAATACTGTTAATAGACACTTTAATTATTTTTGGTCATTTAGCAGATGCTTTTAACCAACGTGACTTGCCACCTTGTCGACTTGTTGGGCGACGGACATTGGGGTTCCCAAAACCCTCACTCTTATGAACCGCAGGGTAGCAACCAGCGCAGCCAAACAAAAAGAACCCCAGGTTATCTAAGTTCATAAAGATCGTTGTTAGACTGGCGTATGTCATCACCTGGGGTCGAATCATTCCAATCGGAACAAGTTTCACTGAAGATGAATTCACCCCAAGGACTTCAAATACTTAGATCTATATACCAGAGAATCTCTTTTACGACCGCTAAACTATCTTTCTTGCCAAACAATCTAGCTACAAGGGGTCAGGTGAAAGGCTTTTAGCGATGGAGATTTCTGTTGATCTTCAAAAGAGGGAAGGGATTTACAAAGAAGAGCCACGCTTTATAACCTTGAACCCACACCTCACCCTGATACCAGACAGCCTATTAACTCTGCATGAATAGAACGAGTGTGTCCACAACTGTGAGGGATGAGCTTCTTAAACGTTCTTATCTCGGACTAATGGGCAGTGGCTGGGAAGATTCCCCGGGGGCCATAACAGGGTTGTTTTTCCCTTTCGGCGGAAAGTTGAGATCTCCCACATATCAAACCAGACATTTACAAGATGTCCGAGAGCTCCAAGCAGGGCTTGTAAAGACGTCCTCTTAGATACAGGATGCTCGCAGCTACAATACAACTCACCTCACACAGCTCCAGATCACCGAGTACGACCTCCAGGGAACAATCTACCTCTCTGGCTCACGACCCTTTTTTGGTTTGTGCCCTGATATTAATGTCAGAATGTGTTTGCATCCCCAGCTTCTTGCATTGTAGTGTATCTGCCTCCCCACACATTGCTTTAAACCGGACTCACATCTGCCTTTCATCAATGTCGCCGTAAGTGTTCCTGATACTGATGGACTACCCTGTACTCGCTCCAGCTTTGAGACTGGGTTGTGCAGCACCTGACATCTTTTGAAGCTACTCCAATATTATATTTATGCTTCAACTGTTTTCAGCATCAGTTTGTAAGTGGATGTGGATAAGAGTCTGCGTCATGACTAAATGTAAAAGGTATAGGCTTAAATAAAGACTCTTTTAGCATTCCATAATTATAATTGATTTAATTACTTTGTATTCCTTTGATGTTTTTATTTTTTCTGACCCTTGTCATTGTTGAAAGGGTATAAATAAATCGAAAGATATAATTTATAATATAACCAATATACTAATGTAATAAATAATTACATTAGAATGATTTGACATGATTAAGCACAAACAAAGAGTAAATACAAACAAAGTGGTTTGGATTGGGTGGTTTGGGTGGTTTGGGTGGGGGGGTGGCTGAGTGGTGAAGATTTGGTGGGTGGGTAGGTAAAGAATTTTCGTGGGTGGTGAGTGGATTGCTTGGGTTGGTGGGGTGTATGTTTGGGTGGGTGGGGTGGGTGAGGTGCTCTACGGTTGGTGTGTGTGTAGCAGTACTTGGGGTTGTGCCTGTCTGGTCAGGCGTTATGGTATGGGTATGACTGAAGTGTTTTGGGTCGGGTTTGGGTTGGACGTGAGGTGTGTTCCCATGATCACCTGCTTCTCTCCTCGGGGTTTCTTGTGGTCTATCAGCAGCTCCACGGCGCCCACCACCTCCTTGCGGATGGCGTGCAGGAGGGCGTCTCCCACGTACACATTATAGCTCAGCAGCAGCTCGATGATCTCCAGGTTCTCGTTCTCAATGGCGATCAGCAGCGCCGTGCGCCCCAGCGAGTCGACGCAGTTGATGTTGATCCGGAAGTAGATCTCGGCCTCCTCGAGGGCCTGCTTGACGGTGGCGTAGTCGCCCTTCTCCACGGCGCTCAGGTAGTAGCGCTCCAGCGGGGACAGCTCCGGCTCGGCGCGCACGATGCGCAGCGGGATGCGGTCCCGGTAGGACGAGTTGTCCGTCTTGTAGTACAGTTGCGTCATGGCTGCCTGCTGCTCATCCCACTCTCAGCTGGTGGAAACAGGGACTTTTTGCGTATTTATAATATAGGCCTACATTCGAGGTGAAGAAAGTGGAGGGAATTTAAATATAAGAAAAATCGACTCTCAACATGTGTCTTCCTAATAGTTACTAACATCAAATATACGCATGTAACTGCTCAAAAACGAAATAATATCCACTACAATTCTCCACATGTGATCATATTGATTATAATCTTGCCTACTAAAATTATTACTAGGCTACTATTACTTAAACAACAACAACAACAACTACTACTATGACTAATAGGCCTACTACTAAATACGTATCATAACAATCTACATGTAATCTAAAAAACGAACCGCAACATAAACATCATCATATCATCAACAAAGCGATCGTGTGCGTAATTGTTGAAAGTTTACCTTTGATTTGGTGACTTGTTGCTCAGAAAGACATCGTCCTGTAATGCTCAACAAGTGAAACCTGCCGAGAAGATGCTGAGAGAAATCCCCTCAATGTCCGGCGACGCACCTTGCACGGCGTGTTTGCATTTGACGTTATTTCCCACAATTTCCTTTTAAATTAAGAAGCCAATCCGTGTAAAAGTTCCCTTCAAATAGTTTAATCGTTGAACTGCATGTAGATACGTGCGTCTCTGTGCGCGCAGCCACCTTTCCTGTAATTGCACGGGGATACTTTGAGATGAGGAGATTGGCAGGGTGTGGGTGATCGCTTTTGCGCACGTCGTGCGTAACGGCGCGCAATAGCAATCAATGCGCTCTCAGCGCGCGTGGCCGCGCTGAGAGCGTATGTTCTGTTCGGGGCTTTTCAATGGCGCATCGCAAAGCTCCCAGGACGCCGCGGGCCGACATGCTGATCTATTGCCAGATTTAAAAGTTACTTGTAAACGTCTCCGAGCAAAGGTCGCAGTGGGGCCAGGACACAATACAGCGCTGAAACATATAATTATCCTGTGGATGTAATATACAATGGTCTAATAGTCAGAGACTGTCATCCACTAATCTTCTAAAATATGTGACGAATATCAAATTCGGGCAAGCGGATATACGACTTAAACCCCACCCATAACGTCCATGCCATTCAACTGGACATTCATACGGGACAGACAGAACCTTGTGCAAAAGCTGAGCCTTCTCTAATTAAAAGTTCTGCCGTGATATTAGGCACATGTCACTGGGTCTTAAATTTAATTAAAGACATGAAGTAGAATTGCCTGCGGAACACGCTGCCTTTAGGGATACTAGTATACTCCTCTGTGAACAGAGGAGTTTGTTAAGACTAATCACCTCTGTAGAAGATTGAAGTTGTTCTACCCTATTGGTGAGGTGACACGTAGAATACTTCCATTCATCCTCAGGCAGACATACAGGCAGACACACAGCAGACATGCACACAGATGGATCCACAGATAGAAAAACAGGATTCAGGTAGATAGACTGGGTGCCGGACAAAATTGTTATCTGAGGAGCTATCTCTTATCCGTTGTGTAGTAGGAAGCAGCTGACAACTGGAGATACAATTTGTGGTAAATCAGACTATATCTTGCTTGTTTAGAGTGAGTACAGGTTTGAACGGTGATAGTGGCAGTTCTGTGGCAGAGTTCTGAGAAGTCACTTGAAGTAGATAATGGACAGATAAACTTGCGTCTAGAAGAGGTTCACTTTGTTCAACACTTCCACAACCTGACCTTTTTATTTTTGTAACCAGAAATCAGACCCAAACAACTCTAAATTTAGCGTTAAATGCTGTTAATAATCTGTGAGATTAATATCTGTCTTCACAATCATCCATCCTTTCCTCCAACTGTCAATACTTGGTTTTGTCTAAATGTAATCCCTAGGGTATGCACTGTTCACTACCCCAACATACTAGACCTAGAGATTACTGAAAAATAACAACTTAAAAGAAAACCAAATACCAGATGGATGTCATAAAAAACAAACTCAAACATATAAAATACTAAAACATACTTACAATTAAATACAAACAAAATAATACCATGCAATACCTGTAATTAACTTGTTTTTATCTTGTTTGGCTAAAGATTTCCCATAATGGAGCAGTTTTATCGCTTAAGGAGGCCAAGTTCAGTGTCAGACAGCGGTAATGGGTGCTAATGTCGACCGCCACGGTTTCAGCTGCTTGGGGGAGGGTGAACACAATGGCAGTACATCCCTGATGTTGATGTTGATGTTGATGTCTGGGTACCTGTGGTTGAGATACAAAAGGGGTCTGTCAGAGAGCCCTTCTGCGTGAGCCAGTGGGATGGGGAGCTCAGGATCTGGGGGAGGTCTGTGGTCTGGGAGCGGTTTAGCAGGAAGGTCTATAGTAGTAATATCCGGTTGTGCTTCTAGAACAGGCAGAGATTCATCTGCTTTGTCGTCTTCTTCAATATCTCTCTCTCCCCTATGTCTCTCTCTCTCTCTCTCTCTCTCTCTCTCTCTCTCTCTCTCTCTCTCTCTTCTCTCTCTCTCTCTCTCTCTCTTTCTCCTGTCTCTCTCTTTTTCTCTCCCCTATGTTGCTCTCTCTCTCTCTCACTCCCTCTCTCTCTCTCTCTCTCTCTCTCTCTTCTCTCTCTCTCTCTCTCTCTCTCTCTCTCTCTCTCTCTCGCTCTCTTTCTGTCTATCTCTCCCCTATGTGTGTGTGTGTGTGTGTGTGTGTGTGTGTGTGTGTGTGTGTGTGTGTGTCTCTCTCTCTCTCTCTCTCTCTCTCTCTCTCTCTCTCTCTCTCTCTCTCTCTCTCTCTCTCTCTCTCGCTCTCTCACTCTCTCTCTCTCTCTCTCTCTCTCTCCCCTCCCCCCTATGTCACTCTCTCTCTCTCTCTCTCTCTCTCTCTCTCTCTCTCTCTCTCTCTCTCTCTCTCTCTCTCTCTCTCTCTCTCTCTCCCCCCCCTGTGTCACTCTCTCTTTCCCCTAAGTCACTCTCTCTCTTGCTCTCTGTCTCTGTATTCAGGACTCAAATGCTTTTATGAGGATGGAAAACCGACGTTTACATTGCACAACCATATACGATTGTGGAGTGTGTGTCGACGACGGCTGGTTCAAGCAGCCTCACCGGGCCTGAGTCGGACTGGTTGGACTCTAGGGCTGGGCGAGGCGGCACACCTGTTGCACATTGAGCAGTCAGTGTGCACATGTTAAACCAGCCATCACCATACACACTCAGGAAGAGATCTCCTGCATGGCAGCATGGAGAACTAGTGTCATGTATCATTGTCCGCAAACCTTACAATAAACCGGCTTTCATCATCATCATCATCAGCACCCTGTGTCCTTGGTCATGGAGCCTAGATTGCTACAAATATATTCATAACAATAAGGGTAAATAGGAATAAAGGGAATAAAGGAATAATGCTTTTGCATGCTAAAATGTGTTGCATGTTTTTTTATCGGCTGTATAATCCCCATCATCATGTCAGTCTATCTATTTGAAGGAAATCCATATCAAACATAACGCAAACCAGAATGCCATCCTTTCACAGTTGGAGCAAGGCAGTGGGATTGCAATTTGATCAAACTTTACAAGGAGGGAAAGTATTAAAAGTCAAGTAAAGTAAAAGTTCTGTTTCACTCAGAGCAGTTCAAAGTAGTTCTCCCAATAAAGCGTATTTATCCTCATCTTGGAGCTGCTCATTTATAGACTTCCACTGTTGACAAGTATCCAAGGTTTTTAGGACCAGTTTTTTTTATTGTTTTGCTTCTTTTGTTATGGTTCTGGTTAGTCCATCTGTGGGCCAACCACCAGATGTCAGTATTTGACTCAAATTGACTGTGACGGCCGTTAAAGAACAGATGTGCTAAAGTTCTTATCGAGTTTTAATTTGAAGCATGCTATGGGTTCAGGGCAGTCCGACATTTACAATCCTTCTAAAAAGTTGAATACATATGTGCAGATTAATAAACGATCTTTCCCTTGCTTCATCAATCGACTAGTGTAGCCGATCACAAAAGCCGGCACGCACAAGAACGCACACACACACGCAACCAAAACCAATACAAAAAATGTTTAGTCTTAATACAATGTCGCCCTCTCCTGGTGATTTGTAAAATTAGATTCACCAAGGGACTTCTGTTTATCATAAAAGGATACAGCCTTTTGTGTGTAACAGTCCTCACCACACTGTGGGT
>NC_082397.1:3560259-3627759 GCF_031168955.1 Gadus macrocephalus
GTGTGTGTGTGTGTGTGTGTGTGTGTGTGTGTGTGTGTGTGTGTGTGTGTGTGTGTGTGTGTGTGTGTGTGTGTGTGTGTGTGTGTGTCTTTGTGTTAGTCTGTTTAAGTGCATGTGAGTGTGTGAGTATGTATGTGTGTATATGTGTTTGTGCATGTTCATGTTAGTTGGTGAGTGTGTGTGCGTATGTGTTTTAGAAGATCTCTTCCCCGGTGATGATGTCATCTATCACAATGCAGGCCCCTTGGGGGTGGGGGTGGGGGTGTCTCCTTCCTCTCTTAATATGTCAGTCCCCCCTGACGGAAGAACACACCTCTGTTGTTGGGGGCAAGAGAGTGACGAGGTTGAGGATTAACGGGTTAAGCCATCCGAGTGCTCTGGGGGCCTTACTGAAGGAATCACATGTCGATATCTTTCATCAACATCGTCTTAAACCGAACTTTTAGTGGTGCTTTTTAAATTGTTTGCAATCTTTAATTTTGGATAGTCTACCTCTCAAATTGTTTGCTACAATCTGCGACGGCGGCCGTCTGCAGTTGTGCAATGTTGTACAAAAAAATGTGGTTTGATCGATTGGAAGCCCTTGAGCTGCGAGACTGCAATTTTATTTTCACCATTGATGGTTGGTATTGCCAGTGTATATAGGAAAAGTAAATCAAATCTACCCCAATTTATGCTCTATTTTTATTAAGCTCTGTTTAAAATTAATATTTCACTGTAACTTCTGTCCCGAGGTTATTTTTACGACTCATTAAACTGTGTTGCCGTCTCTTTCGTCGGAGCTGTGTTTCAGAACCATAAACTGAATAGTACACTTGAACACAACACGCACCGTGTGGACGTGCCTGGCCGTGCGCGACCGTGCTCCTTGCCTCGCGCTCTAATTGGCTACTGTCAGGCGCATCAAGGCAGCTGCACGGCTGAGCTCGGTTGGCCGTTCCTTGCACATCGCATCGCAGGCATGCGAGTTTGAGAGCTGTGTTCCATGTGTCCCTTTGGCTCTGGGATCTGTGGTGCCTCAGGCAGAATGATTGTACCCAGGAGGAGGGTGTAGCCGGTTGTGGGGATATGGTAAAATGGCATGTACTTTATTAATCCCAGGTTGGACATAATGGTGTCATATAGCAGAAAGTACAGCACATTAGAAATGACAAGGGATCCATTTTTTTCAAAGCACAAAACTACAACAAATAAAAACAGATTCATAATGTGAAGTTGCAATGCAAATGAAGAACATATTCGCTAGCTCTATCATATCATCTCATAAGGGGTTCATGAGGATTGATATTGTGCAGAAAGTTTTTAAACAAACCTTTGGAACTGTGGGTGGTCCTTACTACTCTTGGTGACTTTTTAGCATGACTGGAGCCCACAGACCAACTGGCATATCATAACATGGCGTTCAAAAAAACATGATATATTATGGGGTAGAATCAAACATAATGTAACCGGATATAATAGTGTAGGATAGCATGGAATAGAATATAAATCCAACATTTTTGAAAACAGAAAAGAATAGAACAGGATAGAATGGAATAGAATGGAATAAATAGCATAATTCCTATATAATAGTATAACATAATATTGTGTAATATAATATAATATAATAGAGTAGTATATGCCCTTTATTTCAAAGAGAACTTCAGATCATTTCGGTTTTATATTGAAACGGTTTTGGAATAGATTAAATGCATAATAAACACATGACTGCATTAAATGCATTGATTAATGTTAAATAAATGCACGAGCAGGCTATCTGAGTTCACATCGTTTCTTTATCATTATTGCAAGAAGCTCTACATATCCATATGAATTGTCTCACTAACTTGAGAAAAAACTAGGAATAGGCCTACGTTTTGAGATTAAAATGGGAATTATTCAGTAATAGAAAATGTTAAATAGGTTCAATATGATATCACACTTCCATGTCATTATTTTACCTTTTGTATGTTCTCCTACCGGATATCAAACAGATTACACTTAATGACGTCAAAATACGTCTAACCCCTGGACATCACATCATGTAATTATTTCAACCAACCATGAAATGTAGCTTTAATGTTCGTCTCAGACATACAGTATACATGCCTTTCAAGAGCTCAGCTGAATAAGGCCTGAAGAAGATCTTTCTATGCTTTATTTTAATATACTCAAATATAATTTACATATTAACAATGGTTCTGAAACAGGATATTCAATTATTCAAGAACAGAGACATGTTGACCTGTCTCAATTCCATGCAACCTGTGATCTATAAACTTGAAAGTCCTTTTTTAAAATGTAATAAATAATGTAAATGTTTAATGAGTTAATCGAATTCATTAAAAACAGTCCACTTTGTCTTTGGCCAATGTAAAAAAAACCTACAGAAACCTAAAGGGGGAGACAAAGATTGTCAAACTTTTGCCAACATTCAGGACTATGCAGAAAAATGATAAATGTTCTACCCTTTTAAGAACAGCCAACCTTGCAATTTATTTTCATTTGATTTACAGGCCTATGTATTTATATTTCTTGATTTTAAACCTTAGCGGTAGACATATAGGACATATGGCAGGTCTGTCAGGATTATTATAAATATGCCCGCAGAAACACCACTTTAAATTATACCCACGCAATAAGAGAACAATAGCATCTATAATTTTTAATCAATAATATTTGTTATCAAATCCCCACACAACAACCTGCTCAAATCCAGCCCACGCTGCTCCGAGCTCCTCTTTATGACTGACATATCTCTCCACCTATCATAAGGTGAGAGGCGCATTCCAGCGGAGGTATCAGCCAATCACCGGCTGAGGGGGCGTCGCCCTTTGGTTCCAGCTTGGTGGGAGGCTGAAGTTTGGGGATTTGAGGAGAGGCGGCGCGAGAGAATGGTGCACCCAGACCCGCCGAGTCGCGTGAGAATTCAACTCCACTCAGATGCTGTCCCCGCGCAACTTTAACCACACATGCGCGGTTTTATAGGCTTGCGTTTTTGTTTGGAAAGTTTTAAAGCCCTTCTTTATCTCTGTGCATTCACACGTTTCAACAAATGGCTTGGATTATTCCTCAACATCTCCACCGTCCCCGCGCCGCGTTCATCCTGCTCGCGCTCGTGCTGACAGGTGAAGCGTCCGCGCAGCTTTTCAATAGTTATGGATTATCGTATGCCGTGCGACCCGATCTGGCTGAGGACGCTGTACTGGTGGCCAACAATGGAATACGCGTGCCTTTCGGGAGGTCCGTCTTTATTGATCCAATCAACGACCTGGTGATCCAAGTTCAGCCCGGAGATAGATGTGGGATAACAGTTCTGGACAATGACCCGCTGTCCCAAAGGCCCGGGCACCTGTCTCCCAAAAAGTTCCCATGTGAATTCGGTCCTAACGACGTGAAATACTCCCACTTCGGCTCTCGGAGCCCAGCCAAGGATAGAGTGAGGTTACAACTCAGGTACGACACCCAGACGGACACAGTGATTATCCCTTTCATGATGGAGGTGGAGGTCATCTTTACCCAGTTGGAAGTGCTGACCAAAAACATGCCGCTCACGGTGGAGAGGCATCTCGGCACAAGTAACCCGATTGACAAGAGAACACTGGAGTTCACCTTCGACCGAGGCACACACCAGTGTAAAATAGCATCGCTTTCCACTGGCAGTGCGATACCCAGATACGGGAAACTTGTGGATGATGGGAACCTGGGAACAATGTTTGACTGCGATGAATTCATGAATATGAACGTCCGTTATCAGCACACTTTCGCTCTGAAGTCGCCGAACAGAGATTATATCCCAATGTTCGTGGAACTACAAGATAAGGAGGGCAATTTGCTCAAACAGGAATTTTTTCAAATATTAGTGCGGATTAAGGAGGGGGAGGACAACTCTGCCCCGAAACCCAGCTTCGTAGCCATGATGATGATGGAAGTGGACCAGTTTGTCATGACAGCGATCACAACAGACATGCTGGCGGCGGAGGACATTGAGTCAATCCCGGATGACTTAATTTTCAACATAACCTCCCCTCTATCGTTCGAGGAAGGATACATAGTGAGCACAGACGACAGGAATTTGCCAATCACGTCGTTTTACCAGGGAGACCTGAAAGAGTTGAAAATAGCCTACAAACCCCCTGCCGTGGATTCTGACACTGAGAGGATTTTCCAAATTGTGTTTGAGATTGTCGACACAGAGGGGGCTGTGTCAGATCCCTTCGCTTTCATGATTGTGGTTAAGCCCATGAACACATTGGCCCCTGTGGTGACCAGGAACAGCGGGCAGCTGCTCTACGAGGGTCAGTCGAGGCCCCTTTCCAGCGCACACAACCTGGAGATCAGCGACGAGGACAACCTGGATAAGGTCAGGGTCGAAGCCATCGCAGGCCTGCGCCACGGATACCTCAGCGTTTTCGGCTCGGGGAGTAAGTTCTTCACGCCGGCCGACCTGGACGCCGGCGTGGTCGCCTACCAACATGATGGCAGCGACACGTACAGTGACAACATCATCTTCAGGATGACAGATGGCAAGAACGAGGTGGAGTTCCTCTTCCCCATTACGGTGGTGCCCACCGATGACGAGCCGCCGATCATTAACGCCAACACAGGTTTGGTTTTGTTTAAAAACCAGATCATGCTCATCTCCCCTCTCATGCTCAGCGCCGCTGACATCGACTCGGAGGATTCCACCATTTTATTCGAGATAGAACCGCCCTTTTCTGCCATCGGGCAGGTGATGCTGCGGCAGGCTGAGGCCCCGGAGGACCCATCCACCTGGAAGTTCAACGCTGAGGAAGAGCTCTATGAGAAGGTGGTCACCGATTGGGTGCAGCAGGACATCACAGACGGCAAACTCTTCTACAAGCACGTCGGGCCCCACAGCACCAACACCGTCATGGATCACTTTGTGTTCAGAGTTCAGGATGACAACGACCCACCCAACCAGTCGGGCCAGAGCTCATTCATCGTCAAGGTTCTCCCTGTCGACGACCTCCCACCTGACATTTACCCTGGTACGACCCTGCATATGACCGTCCATGAGTACCAGCTCACCTTCTTCCGCAAAAAGTTTCTCCGCTACACAGACCTGGACTCGGAAGACCGGGATCTGAAGTACACCATTGTCCAGCCGCCGACTGATACTGACGAGAACAGCCCTGTAGTGCTGGGATCAATAGTATTGACAGAAAAGCCAGACACTGAAGTCATTACTTTCACTCAGGCACAGATTAACCACCATAAAATCTCTTACAAGCCACCATACCTGGAGCTAGGAATTACAACTCACGTATTACAGTTTAAGTATATTGTGGAAGATACTTCCGGAAATCGTGCAGAGGGATTGTTTACCATCATTCTTCAGCCCGTGGATAACACGCCGCCAGAGATCACCAACTCCGGCTTCGGTGTCTTTGAGCGTGGCACCCATGTCATCACCCGTACTGAGCTGCACACTTCAGACACTGACACTGACAGCAGACAGATCTCTTTTACGTTGACGCAGGCCCCGCTGCATGGCCACTTCCGGTTCATGTTCACCGACATGACCAAAGGGCACACGTTCAATCTGGAGGACATCGGCCACGGCAGGATCTCGTACGTCCACAATGGAGACGAATTAACTATTGATTCAATACAGATAGACGTCAGCGACGGAGTGCACGTTGTTCCCATCACCATCAAGATCGGCGTGAAGCCCATCGACGATGAGACACCCACCATCACGCTGCCAGCGGGAACGATTGGCTCGTATATGGATGTCCTAGAGAACGGAGCAACCGAAATAACCACAAATGTTATCCAGGGACGAGACGAGGATACCGACGACCTCCGGCTGACGTATATCGTGGAGGACCCGCCGATATTCGGTCAGATCCTGGTGAACGGCAGGTGGTCTGACAGGTTCACCCAGGCTGACATCATCAGCGGTCTGGTGCTATACGCGCACACCAGTGGCGAGATCGGCTTCACCACCAAAGAGGACTTCTTCAATCTCACTCTGACCGATCTGTCTGACGAGTGGACCGTGGGGGGTAACAAAATCACCGGGGTCCGAGTTCATGTGACCATACTTCCCTTGGACAGCCAGGCGCCAGAGGTTTTCGTGGGGCCACAGTACGTGGTCACCGAAGGTGGGAAAAGTGCTGTTGAGATCATGCACATCAGCACCAGTGATGTGGACACCCCGAATGACGACCTCCTCTGCACCATCATTGTCCAGCCGACGTCCGGCTACGTGGAGAATATCTCCCCTGCCCCTGGCTCAGAGAAGTCCCGATCGGGGACGGCCATCAGCGCTTTCACTATGAAGGACATCCGACAGAGTCACATTTTCTACGTCCAAAGTATTCACAAGGGCTTGGAGCCGGTTGAGGACAGGTTCACGTTCCGGTGCTCTGACGGCATCAACTATTCTGAGAGGCATTTCTTCCCCATCTCCATAATCCCCTCTAATGACGAGAAGCCAGAGATCTACATGAGAGAGTTTGTGGTGATGGAGGGGATGAACATAGTGATGGACACCCCAATACTGAATGGCGCTGACTCGGATGAACCGGCAGATGAACTGATGTTTATCATCACAAGGGGCCCCCAGCATGGCTACATACTCAATCAGCTCACCTCCGGCACAGTCACTGTCACTAACTTCACCTTAGATCAGATCAAAGAGGCCTCCAGCATCGTCTACGAACACGATGACTCCGAGACAACGGAAGACAGCTTCGATGTTGTTCTCACAGACGGAAAGTTCAGCGTGGAGAAGACTGTGATCATTATGATAATCCCCATCGATGATGAGACTCCGCGGATGGCGATCAATGATGGCCTGGAGGTGGAGATAGGTGACGTGAACGTGATAAGCAGTACAATTCTAAAGGCCACCGATCTGGACAGCGAAGATAGCTCTCTGACGTACATCGTCCGCTACGGGCCCAGTCAGGGCTATCTGCAGAAGACGCCGGCCGACGGCTCACTACTAAACATCACTGTCGGCATGAACTTCACCCAGAACGAAGTGGACCTTGGGTTGATCGTGTATGTCCACAACGGACAAGAAGGGATCCGCGACCTCATCAAGTTTGACGTGACGGACGGCACCAACGCCCTGATTGACCGGTACTTCTACGTCACCATCGGAGGCATCGACATGGTTTTCCCCGACGTGGTCAACAAAGGCGTGTCGCTGAAGGAAGGCGGCAGGGTGTCCCTGACCACCGACCTGCTCAGCACCACCGACCTCAACAGCCCCGACGAACACCTGGTGTTCACCATCACCCGAGCCCCCGCGAGGGGTCACCTGGAGTGCACGGACACCCCCGGATGGCCCATCGCGTCCTTCACTCAGCTACAGCTGGCGGGAAACAAAATCTACTATGTCCACACAGCGGTTGACGAGGTGAAGATGGACAGCTTTGAGTTTGAGGTGACAGATGGCTACAACCCGGTGTTCCGCACCTTCCGTGTATTAATCACCAACGTGGATAATAAACGCCCCGTGGTAACGATGCACGGCCTCAGCGTGACCGAGGGAGAGAACAAGCTCATCACACCCTTTGAGCTGACGGTGGAGGACAGGGACACGATGGATCACCTGCTGAGGTTCACCGTCACTCAGGTGCCGGTACACGGCCGCCTGCTGTTCAACAGGACCAGGCCCGTCACCTCCTTCACCAAGCAGGACCTGAACGAGAACATGATCACGTACAAGCACGACGGCACGGAGAGCGCCGAAGACAGTTTCTCCTTCACCGTCACGGACGGCACCCACACCGACTTCTACGTGTTCCCCGACACGGTATACGAGACCCGCAAACCCCAGGTGATGAGGATCCGGATCCTGTCGGTGGACAACGGGGTGCCCCAGATCTCAGTGAACAAAGGCGCGCCCACGCTGAGAGTCCTGGACACGGGTCACCTAGGCTTCCTCATCACCTCCAAGACCCTGAAGGCCCAGGACCGAGGCAGCCGGCAGGACTCTGTGGTCTTCAGGGTCAGCGTGTTCCCGGAGCACGGCTACCTCATCAACCTTGGTAGAGGAAACGCCACGGTGTCCAGCTTCACCCAAGGTAAGACTGCACTTCCATCCACCCCATTGTTCCTCAAACAATACATCAACTATGTAGAACACTGTGTTTGTGTGTGTGTGTTTGTCACGCCGGCGCCACTGGCGTCGTGCTTTGAATTCCCAGCGATGCCGGAGCCCACTTACTCTTAACTCATTATGCGTGTTGTCACTTTGCTAATGGCTCTATCCTCGGAGGTACACAGGAGAGGGAGAAAACAGCTGAGTTCAAACACCAAGGTTTTAGGTTTCTCTCCAGAGACTGCCTGTTTGTGGAGATGAAGTGTGTCAGCACCTTGGGCTGTCCGCATTTAACAAGAGCTGTGATTTCTCTCCTTCTCTCGCTCACCTCGGCTGATGCATTTCCCTTCCCGGAGAATTAGCCGTGTTTTGCATGCACCGCAGTAACATTTGCACATGGGGTTGGTGGGGGGGGGGGGGGGGGGGGGATTTGCAAACATAAGGAGAGAAGGTGTGAACATGAAAACACACCAGAGGGAGGGAGAGCTGTTTGTTAGGGATTACACAGCAAACGACGGGCTTTTACAAACACGGGTTGTCAGACTCTGCTGTTGTAAACGAACCGCAGGGATGGGAGGTGGGGGGGAGGGGCATTGGTAAACACTAAATATCAGGCCATGGAGATCAGTGCACACTCCATCTCCACATACTTCCCTCCCTGTATTTACTCTGTCATTCTTCCCCCCCGCTGCTCCGGCGGCCTGTTCAATATTTCAAGCGTCCTCACCGGGGTAAACAGACAGTAAATAAAGCCAGCGTCCCCAGGGTGTCTCAAAAATGTGCCTATGCATTTTTATGAGCGGACCCCTTTGAAGGGAAATGTTTTGACATCAAATATTGAAGATGCGAGGGGAGGCCTGCTCCTCGCTATCCCCCCCCCCCCCCCCCCCCCCCCCCCCCCCGTTCCGGGGCGACGAGGATAGCGCGGCGGCCCTCCCGTTCAAGATGGCAACAGACGAGATGAGACTATTTTCTCCCTCAGCGGCGTGTGGCAGTGGAGCCGTCGCTTCTGCTCACAGCGAAAGGCCCAGGACACAGTTAACAGATTCATACACAAGGGGCATAATTCAGGGAACGGGTGGGAAAATAATTACTCTGCCTGCCGTAGAAGATAGCTCAGTGGCAGGGGAAACACTTGGATTGGAGAATAGTGTAAGAAAATATACGACGAAATATACTGAGCGAGGAATTATACCGTACTGCCACCACCCAGAAGTCCTGAGAGAGCGTGGCCTTTCTTTCAACTGTGGTCCATAATCTCTTTGCACTGACCTCATAGTCCTCTGTGTTTGTCTTCCAGCTGAAATCGACGACATGAAGATATGCTACGTGCTGAAGAACGGAGACAACTCTACGAGTGACACCTTCCACTTCTCCATCGAGGACAAAGGTGAGCTTAAGTTCTGGATGGATGATTGTACGATGTGAAATGTTTTTCAGTTCTGTTTGTGTACAATGTGCTGCAGTCAACCCTTTGGCAAGATCAGAATCGTGTGCCTTTCCTAAGCTAGTACTTAATTGTTTTAAGGAGGTATTTGGATTCATTAATTTCATGAAGGTGGAATTATTTTACAATTGGTCATAACCATTATTACAACTATGAAAATTAAAAGTTCCTCATATCCCCTGCATCCTTAAAGTACCACTAGGGGTACATCATGTACCCCAATTTAAGAAAGACTGATCTAGTGGTTTGGGTTTTAAATGACCTTTATCAAAAGATTCACTGTAAGGCGCTATGGATGGAAGTATCTGCTGAATGTGATATGTTATAGAACGCTTTGTGCGCTATTTGTCTTCCCCACCTAAGACCTAGCAAGAGAAAATAAATCAGCAACCCAGAGACAAACATATTGAGAGAAACAATGGGCGAAGAAAACCAACAAGAAAAACAACCCCATGGGCTGCCTTTATTAGTCTTCATAAAGAAGTGTTTTTTCTGCAGTGGTGGGGGAACTAAATTTTGCTGATATTTTCTGTCACGCCCGCCGCACTGCTCCAACCAGCAGTTAAAAAACCATTTAGATGTCAAGGCCGCCTGGACCATCAACAACCTTTTTTCCGGGCCGTCAATGATGGCAACCTTGAAGTAGATATCTTTAAAAATACGGCTGTCTGCCAATAAGAGCTAGGGGCACAGGCACAAACACACACACGCACGCGTGCACACGCATGCACACTGTTTATTTTCCCTTTTATTTTTACTTCCCAGACAACACTAAATATCGATCGTTTATGTCCCGAGTCTCGGTCCATTGCATTTGTAAAAAGTACAAGGAAAAAAAAAAGTGAGCCTTTCTTTGTGTCGGCCATTACCCGAGGTAGCTCCGTTGACAGTGTGTTATTTCTTCTGCTCTTTACATTCAAACGGAGAACACAAAGGATCCCTCTCCCTCGGAGAAGGGCCTGGCTTTTCAACAAGACACACTTAGATAACGGATCCTTCCTCTTCGACCGCGAGACGCTTCTGTGGCTACAATTAGCGCGCAGACAGACTAATGGCTGTGCTAACAGGTAGAGGGGCCGTTATTGGGGCTGTGGGGCTGAAGTTATGGGCAAACGCTCGCGGCTCTTCATGGAGAAGGAGCTGTTGATGTGGCCACTCTGTCTGGGCTCGCTGCGGTGGCCGTGCGCGTACAGAGCTCCGTTTTGTTGAGTCAAGCTCAGTCGATTCTCCTCATTATTCGCTCAATTGGGCTATTTGTCATGGATCTCTGTAGGCCTTCTCCTCCACCTCCTCCTCTGTTTCGGTCGTGCCTCCGGCTCCCAGCAGTCACTCCATCTTTCAATCGCTCTCTCATTCACTCTCACTTTTTATTTTAGATGGCTTTTCTCTTTCGCTCCCCTTCCGTTTCTCCTGTGCTCTTTCTCAGACTCTCTTTCCCTGTCTCTCTCTGCATGCGTCTTTTTATTTCTCTCTCGCTATCCCTCCCCCATATCTCTCTCCCCCTCCCTCTCTCCCCCTTTCTTTACATCTATCTCACCCTCTTTATAACTACCTCTCTCTCTCTCTCTCTCTCTCTCCCTCCACCTGTCTCTCTCCCTCTACTGATCCCCCATCTCTGCATCGCTCTCATCTCTCTCTCTCTCGCCCTATCTCTCTCTCTTGCCCTCCCTCTGTTTGTCTACCCCTCCCTATCTCTCCATCTTTCTCTCCCTATCTCTGTCTACCATCTATCTCCCTCTCCTGTGTCTACCGCGTGTCTCTCCCTCTCTCCGTTCTCCGTACACATCCTCGCGCCCTGGTTCCGCAGGCAGGCTGAGCGATGGCTCGCTCGCAGAGAGATCTCGTCGATATCAACCTGGAGAGATGGATCAGAGGACTGCTGCTGTTAGCTCCTCACGCCCGACAGCCACCTCCTCCCCTCCTCCCCTCCTCCTCCTCCTCCTCCTCCTCCTCCTCCCCCTCCTCCTCCTCCTCCACCCTGTTAAGTTGGAGCGCTTCACAAACCTGAGGCGCAAAGGGGGTGCGAGGGCCAACCCGCGGGGCACGCACAGTCTTTATCCCAGTGCTAGGCTTCTCGTTTGAACTTCTCAGCGGTATCATCAGGCGTGGTTATGAGTGTGTTTCGACGAGGCTGGAGGTTCAATGCCTTTTGTGATGAGCCTCCTTGTAGAACGACCCCACGTTTCGCGGCCGGGGTTTCTCTCTTCGCCCGCCCACGTTCGCAAGGCTGCACCGGTGCATTGTGGGCCAACAGCAAGGCCTAAAATACCCCCGGTGATGGAGGCTAGGGTGGTGGAATGCTTTGAAGCTGCACACAGAGCTCCTCGGGATCACTGCTTTGATTCCTGGGAGCTGGGATCCATTTTTAGGGGCGTGTCACAAACACGCCTGAACCACACAGGCCGCTGCCGTCGCAGCTGCATTGTGTTGTTCCTGCACTTTTCTGAACACGTTGAGAGTCACAATACGGCCCTCACGGTTGGATTACCCAAGCATGTTGGGATTCCGCACGTGTATGTATGTGTGTTAATGTTATACTCACATAACTAATGATTGAGTTCAATACAATTATATTCTAAAATGACATGTACAGTTGTGTATGTGTGTGCGTGGGTAAGTGCGTGTACGTGTGTGTGTGTGTGTGTGTGTGTGTGTGTGTGTGTGTGTGTGTGTGTGTGTGTGTGTGTGTGTGTGTGTGTGTGTGTGTGTGTGTGTGTGTGTGTGTGTGTGTGTGTGTGTGCGTGCATACACCTGTGGGTGGGTCTGAATTCAATTTGTGAGCGAGCTCGTTATAATAAGTGTTAGTGAGATGACTGGACGGTGATTTTGGATCATGTATTTCATGAAAGGTACACATTTATCTGCTTTTCTGACACCTTTTAATTAAAATCAAGTGGTTGACTTCATGCCAGAGACAATTTATTCGATACAAAAATGGAATTCGATGATAGATTATGATATTAATGATCATAATTGAAAGGCAGAACTATTGCCTATTGTTAGCAGGGTATGCCCAGATGCGGATTTACCTGCATTAAGCTAATATTGTAAATTTAATCAATCAAACGATCAGCCAACTGGGATACAGCGCCAGACACTTCATCCGGTCTTCTCAAACGGGATAAGAACCCCGCAGAACTCTCCAGAACTGAACTTCCTGTGTTCGGTTTTGAGCCGTCAAAATGGGGGAAATGTTTGTTCAAAACGCGGTGCCATCCATTGCACTCCATCTCAATGCTCTTGGCAGCTCGTACCTTGGCTGGCATCGAACCAGCGGCGAGTTCATTCTGTGAAAGCTTCTGGTGCAGATGGATTATGCTGATGAATGCCACGGTATTGACCTATTTAGGCTGAGTGTGCATGAGTTTAGCTCCTGGCAGCCGACTACCTACTTTGTGGCGTGATGCGATTTGAACTGTAGAGCGAGACTTTATAAATCTCCGGGGTGGAGAACATTGATGGGTCCAAGTTATAATCCTCTGCTTTCGACCACGCTGCACTTTTTTGTCTTTTACGCGTCAGAGACGGTTACAGTAATAGCCCAGGCTTTGATTTGCAACAGACCAATCTTTGTGTTTTATTAATGCAAAAAGAACGTGTCGTCCTTCCGAGAAGAACGTTAAGAAGTTTGACGTTGATCGAGCACCTCTCATAGGGACAAATTAAATTTTTTTCATTTTGGGGAGGCAGGAGGAATCCCTGTCTCACTCAATTAAGCCGGCATAAACAAACCGACCAGATGGGCTTTTCACCCAAAATAACAACATGACAATCAAGCGCCGTCCAGAGAAGCTTGTCATTTTTAATTGGTGTGTTGAACAATAAACGAGGGCCACTCACTCGGTTGAATGGAGCAATGAGGCACTTAACCCATCGAGCAACTCCAAGATCCCGGACAATGCATTCTTTGCATAATTGAGGTGCGTCGGGCATCGATTGAAGATAGCGGGAGGAGGTGAGGTGCTTGTGAGGTGCTTGTTGACCCCCGGAGGTCTGAGAAGATGAGCTCCTACTGGAGGGAGTTAAGCTGATGGGATTTTTAGCGGTGAGGCTGAGTTCAAGGTGACTGGGTGATGGCATGCAAGTTGACAAGGTGTTCTCTAAAGATGGTGGCGGTAAAGGTTGTGGTGGTGGTTGTGATATCCGTAGTAGTAGGAGGTCGATTTTGGTTCGAGATGGTTGCATTTAGATTAGTGCTGTCAAGCGATTAAAATATTTAATCGCGATTAATCACATTAATGTCATAGCTAACTCCCGATTAATCGCGATTAATCGAATTGCTATATAACCCTTGATTTCTTTGTCCCATTCATTTTTCTAATTTTAATGCTCTTATCAACATGGAGAAGGGCATCGGCTTGCCTAGTGCAAATGTTTTTTTATTGATAACAACATTGGCATATACCGATCAAAAAAAAACCCTATAGTGCAATTAAACGGTGAAAATACAAGCATACTGCCTCGAACATAGCAGTCAGGCTACTGCTTCTTTGTTTTGAGCCAAAGAAAAAAAAAAGATATCTATATATTTTTTTAAATTAATAAATAAATTGCGTTAATTGCGTGATAAATAAATTAACGCCGTTCAAATTGGTTTGCGTTAATGCCGTTAATAACGCGTTTAACTGACAGCACTAATTTAGATATTAGGTTTGAGATGGTTAACATTAAGGTTAGGGTTAGAGAGGGATAAGTTTAGAAGGGTGGTTAGAGATGGTTAAGGTAAAGTATTATGTTGGATATGTTTATAATTGTTACATCAATTGATCTATGCATCTTAATATCTGAACAATTCCCCACATTTGTAGGTTGATGGGGGTTTTTCCTTTTCAAATTATGATTACATAGGACTATAATTATGTGTTTATTCAATATTCATTCGATATCACATCACACAACACATATCACTGAAAGAGTAGTGTATTGCATCGGAATGAGGAGAATGGTGTTTGAATTAAATATCCATTTTGATCGAGTGTTAATTGAGCACTGCTCAGAGATGCTGGCGTTACTGGTGTTGGTGACGGTGTTGCTGGTGGAGGGAGAGGTGGGGGCAGCTAGGGGGGGGCTCTGTATTTATCCACCGTGTCAGGATGTGGGTGGAATTGGGGGGTGACTCTGTTCACGTCTGAGTTCATGTGTGAGTTTATGTGTGTTCACACTCTGTGCTCACCTGCTGTGTGAAGTCCCACTGGGAGCAACAGGAGACCTATAATTACTGAGAAAGTGTCAGCTCACTTTCTGACAACAAAATCTATCTCTGTTTATGTCTCTGTTTTGTTTGTCGGGTGGTTGTGTGTTGGTGGGTGCGTGGGTGGCTCTGTATGTGTGGGTGTGTGTGTGTGTGTGTGGGTGTTTGTGTGTGTGCAGGTCGCTGGGTGTGGATCGCTGGATGATGTGTGACTGACTTCAGACTTTGCCCTACCAACCTACACAACAATAACATGATACATGGGAATGTGTTTCCTCTGATATATACGTCAAATTCCAAGTACACAGGTTGATATTGTTTCACACAAAATGCAATGTAATACTTTGCAACGCATAATATGTTACACGTGTTCTCGAATTGATTTATTAGTATTGGATGAGAAGCGGGTCAACCAAAAAGTTAATTTCCTCTCCTGGTTTTAAAGTTTCACGTCGTTGCTTCCTCTTGAGGTTAAGAAGAGGGTGGTGTGCTATGTTTGAAGAACGGATGTTTTTTTTAAAACAAACCACTCTACAGTGGTGCTTTGCGAAACACATTCCTTGCAGGAAAGGTGTTTTCTACCTAGCTCGCTGCAGCTTAAGCAGAGAGAGCTAGAGATTTACCTCTCCTCTCCTTGTTCCAGAGCATGCATGCAGTACGCATCTAACTGAGTACAACTGGGTATTACTTATTCTTGTTTCCATTATGCATTAGTTTCAGCTGTATATTGTAGCAGTATATCAGTTTGGATGGTTTAGGTATTAGATTAGAGATTATTACATTACTTTAGGTTAGGGACGGTTCAGTTGAGCCATTAGGTTAGAGTTAATTAAGTTTTGGCGTTGGGTGAGAGATGGTTCAATTGAAGTTTTGGGGTTTGAGATAGTTAGGTTCAGGGGTATTTGGTTAGAGATGGTGAAGTTCAGATAGAAGGTTGAAGATGATGGTAATGTAAAGAAGGTTGGAGAATATGGTTACGTTAGGGTATAAGGGTTAAAGATGGTTAGATTTAGGCATAAACATAGAAATAGTTAAGCTTAGGCATTAGGTTGGACATTGTTAGCTGAACGTGTTCAGTGAGAGAATGGCTGCTTCTGGGTGTCCGGCTGTCCGTGTGTTTTCTCTGTGAGAGACCCTCCGATGCAGTGAGCCAGCCTCCACCCCCAGCCTCCAGAACTCTGGGGCGGCCATTCGTCCTAGCGTCGGAGCGTCGGAGCGTCTGAGCGCCGGAGCGCCGTCCCTAATCACAAGTTATTGCTGCGAACGTTCAGGGAACGCTGGGATTCATTTCCTGCTCCCTGTTCCTCTCTCTAATCCAGCGTCTGTGGGGGATTATGTTTGTTTTGGGAGGGGGGGTTTTCCTTCCCCTTCCCGTTTTTTTTTTCCATCGCCCGCGGCCCGGTGCCGGCCAGCCAGAACGTGCCCTCACACGCCAATGCGAGGCGCGGCGCGGTTCGACGTGTGTCGGGTAGAAACCTCAGGAAAGAAGAGATGAGTCATGGGTTTTACCGCTCTGTCTCTGTATGCTGTTATTAATCAGCCTCGACCAACTCACTTCACTGGGTGGTATTGCGTTCCTCTGTCCTTGAGACTGATCGTATGTCATACACACAGCTTGTGTCCTTTACTGACACATTAGTGTCCGTGTGTGTGTGTGTGTGCCTGTGTGTGTGTGTGTGTGTGTGTGTGTGTGTGTGTGTGTGTGTGTGTGTGTGTGTATGTGTCTGTTTTTAATGTATTTGTGTGTTTTATGAATGTGTGATTGTGTAGGTGTGTGTCTGTGTGTGCGAGTCTTGTGTATATGTGGTAGGTGTCAGTGTGCGTGTGTGTGTGTGTGTATAAACATGTTGTCATACATGAATCCTTGAAAGGAATATTTCTTTAGAAGCCGAGGTAAAGAGAGCCGTGAGGGGGGGGGGAGGCAGCTCGTAAAAATATTCACAAGACATTTTATTGTCGGACCTAAAAAATTGTTGTGTTCAACTGCGATCAAACATCTGGGAGTTGATTACAGAGTGGTTAGAGGGGGGGAAACATCTGCTCTCCGGTGAGGAGGAGGAGGAGGAGGAGGAGGAGGAGGAGGAGGAGGAAGGGGAGGGAGGGGAAGGGGGGTGAGAGGAGGTAGAGAAGAAGGAGGGAGGGCGGGGAGAAGAGGGAGGAGGTGGTTCAGGAGTGATAAAGGAGAAGGAAGAGGGCATGGAGGAAGTGGGCGCGAATGGGAACGGGGACAATGAGGAGAGAGAGGAAGAGAGGAGGAGGACGTGGTGAAGGAGGAGAGAGGAGGAGGAGGAGGAGGCAGGATGGATGGATAGGGGGAGAAGGGAGGGGCGAATGAGGAGGAGGGGGGGTGGGGGGGGATAAGTGAATTACAGGCACGATCTGAGCTCATCTGATCTCAGTGTGGAGTTTTGAGTTTCTTCACGTTCTGGTGGTCATGTTCATCTGGTTCTCCACCCGTATCTCCGCCCGTCCGTCCACATGGTGATGGAGGAGGAGGCTGCCAGCGACGGGCTGCACGGCCAGGGGATGTGCTGTGTAGCGTTATTGTGTTCTGGTTCATGGTGGATCCAGCTGTCATGAGAAGCGCTCTTGGATTTGAAACGAGATTCATTTCTCATCAACTCAAACAGCTGCGATAATTACAGATGTAAAATTGTCGGAGTGAGACGTATATATATATATATATATATATATATATATATATATATCTCTCACAGAAAGATAACTGAATTAAATGTGATGCTATTCGATAAAAACAATCACAGTCAACACACTAATCGAAACATATATGTATTTATACAGAGCTTCAATAATCATGGGTGGGGAGCAGATTTGTTTATACAGTGGATATACACTTTATTTGATTTGACAGTCAGACAGACAGACAGTCAGACAGACAGACAGACCGGCAGACTAAATTATGTTCACCTGAGTTATTCAAGGTATATCTGAGCGTACCAATATTTGATTATCAGTCCTCGGGTGGCGTTTCTGAGGTGGTGGAGGTTCCGCACTGCTGGAGTATTCATGTCCTAGCTCTGGAGTGAAATAGGAAGAGTACCGCACCCCCCGGCTCAACCCAACCCCACTCAAGATGAAAATCTCTTCCTGCTATAAGACCACACACTCGAGACCAACCACCACCCCTCTTCCCCCCCCCCCCCCCCCCCCCCCCCCCCGCCCCCCATCCTGCAAACCCAGCCAGGATAAGGATCTACCACTTACACGGCAAGGGGCAGGCGAAGAAAATTCCCAACTTGGGTGTCTATGAGCGGTCCAAGTCCAGACGTGTTCCCTGGCTGCTGACTATTGTCGTTACCACCGACTTTAGGATCCCCTCGGAGCAGAACGAGAGCGCTCTGGCGCCTCAGGAGCGTCTGGGTGTGTCTCTACGCGCTTAACCTCCAGCCGCGAAGCCAACGCGACGTTGGCGGCGAAGATAAACACGTAAAAGAAACACCTACTTTACCCGGGCCGGGATTAACGCCGGCTAGAGTGCAGGCGACTTAACACATTTTTTTTCTACACGGTGTTGATCGGTCGGTGACAGCGCGGCTCGGAGAACACCTCGCTTCCTGCTGGGGGTCCCTCCCCCCCCCCCCCCCCCCTCTCTCTGCTCCCTTACAGCGGATCAGTGCTGGCTGCGCTCTGCTAAATCAGCCTGGGTAATGTGTTTTCCGGCCACTGGGCTCCCAGTGGTGCGGGGCTACGGGGGTCTGTCTCGACGCTGCGGTGTAAGCGGGGCGTTGACAGCTGGCCCCGGCGTGCATGCGGCAGCGCGCCGTCGTGCCTCTGCATGTGGGCTGGATCGTACCAACTGGTAACGCAAACCCCTGCGAGAATCCGTGTGCAAACGGCGCTGCATGCTGGGACGCGTGGCTGTGTGCATAGAGGTGAAATGCACACAATGGGGCTTCGCGGCGGGGGCACGTGCGCGCCTGCGTTTGGGCGGATGCATGCATGTGGCATACATAAAAGAGCGTAATCATCACACATGAATACACGCACACACACACACACACACACACACACACAATGCAATCTAAGTGTGCATGTGCATGTACACACGCGTGCACATGCGAACTCAGATTGCACAGCGGCCTCTTCACTATCGCTGGCTCTCGCTCACATGCGCGCATATTCTCAATCAAGAACACACACGCACGCACAGTGATGCAGGCTCTCACATATGCGCACACCGACACACACACACACACACACACACACACACACACACACACACACACACACACACACACACACACACACACACACACACACACACACACACACACACACACACGCACACACGCACAAACATTCTCACAAACTCACAGTCTCACCAACGTGCAGGCATTCGCACTCACTGACTCACTCACTCTCTCTCGTTCTCACACACACACACACACACACACACACACACACACACACACACACACACACACACACACACACACACACACACACACATACACACACACAGCCACACACGTAGACACACACAAGCATACAGCACGCAGTCACGCACGCACACACACGAACACAGACAGTGTTGACAGTGCAGCTTGCGGGGACGGTGTGGGAGCCTGTGGTGACAGATGGGGTCCTGCTAAGATGTTTTCTGCCGGAGGCCGGTCCTCACAAGTCTTTAAAGCGAGGACTCTTCTCTCTGGGAGTCTCAGATGTTGTCTCTTCTTTAGGCCGGCCGGCTGCAATGATGTACGCACGAACAGACACAATTAAGCCTAATGATGTCATCGCCAGAGAAGCTCTGCAATTCATCGTCTTTCATGCTGGTGGGGTGTTGGAGTGTGTGTTTGGGTCTATTGTCTGTGTGTTTGTGTGTGCATGTGTGCGTGTGTGTATGTAAATGTTTGTGTTGGCGTCTGTGTGTGCGTGCGTTCTGGGCAACGATATTGAGAATCTTACCATAATCTTTCATCGTGCTTAAGTGGGGGTGAGAATCTGTGTGTGTGTGTGTGTTTGTGTGTGTGTGTTTGTGTGTGTGTGTGTGTGTGTGTGTGTGTGTGTGTGTGTGTGTGTGTGTGTGTGTGTGTGTGTGTGTGTGTGTGTGTGTGTGTGTGTGTGTGTGTGTGCGTGTGGGAGTGTGTGTGTGTTGTCGTCAAGACCGGGGGGCACCCAGTTTCCCTTTCACCACCATGACCACCATCACCACCTGCTCCCCTCTCCGGTGGAAGTGAATGCTCACCTGGTGGGAACACACCTGGTGTCCCGGGGAGATGAGAGGGAGCAGAGAGAGACGGGGGGACGGGGGGACGGGTTGGAGATGAAAGGTAGAGAAGTGATTTGATGATCTGGGACGGAGGGGAAGGGGACGGGCGGGAGAGCCTTCTCTCTCCGTTACCCAGCCTTACTCTGCAGTTCATGCCAGGCGACGTGCTGTAGCCCCCCTAGCTGCCGAGGGAAACGCTTAGCAGGAAATAAATTTCGACGAGTCCACCAGCGGTCGGTGCATGTCGATTGTCCAATCACATGGCTGAACGCACACACACCGCACAGCGCGCTCCTTTGCATAA
This sequence comes from Gadus macrocephalus, assembly GCF_031168955.1. Classification (NCBI taxonomy): domain Eukaryota; kingdom Metazoa; phylum Chordata; class Actinopteri; order Gadiformes; family Gadidae; genus Gadus; species Gadus macrocephalus. The sequence continues at coordinate 3,580,497 of NC_082397.1, forward strand.
AGCGAATCGAAGTGAAACTTTTTTTCTTATTTCAACGGACCGAGTTGACGCACCAACACCCGAGCTGTCCCATGATCCTTTGCGCCACACGTCTGATTCAAAGTCCAGGGAGCACGCCGGCTCTCTTCATTAGCAGCGCGCGGAGGAGCAGGGCCGTCAGGGGGGAACGGGAAGCACAGCCCCGGCGGCGTCTGGATCTCTTCTGCCTCCCACTACGGCAAGAGTTGGCCCTCGTATCCACACCAGGGACATGTTTTAATAGTTCCAGAAACATCTCCGCCTTGCTGGAGTGATGTTTCAGCGCCGCCATGCATGAAGCTGAGTTGGGCTCATCTGAACGCGGTTGCTTGTATTCAATGATGTTTAATTGCTTAGTCATTTAGTAATATGACAGTTTTATCTCAAGCTCAAGACAGATGTTAAATACCGTAAAAATCTTTTGGTGCGGAAGAAATGTCAAACTTAATTTCTTGTTTTCTCTAACCAACCTTCCAGCGAGGTCGCAGTGAGACACGACAATGAATGTTTCACCAACGGAAGATCTGTTCAACCCAGCGACCACATCATCATAATAATAATAATATTCGTATCTAGAGAGCACCTTTCGATACAAGCAAAGTACGCTTCACACGGAAACTCAAGTCAGCGTCAGGTCAAATGGAAAAGAACATGAAGCATAAAAGGAAACCAAAACAAACCACAATCGTCAAAGGACCAAGAATAACAAGTAGACAAAGTTCGCAAAGAAGAAATTGTCTCTTTCCGTTGAGATAATTACCTCTTAATGGTTCACTAAAATTGGTAAACATTGAGTGGGCGCTAAATGGGCCAACCATGCTCGGAAACATATGCTCACACAGACAAACCATCTTATATATTCCATGCACACTGAAAGATCAAACGTCACGGCTTGTCTATTAACTTACCATGCTTGGAAAAGGCTGGGGGCATTAAACACGGCTCGTTACCTCTCTGACCTGGGAGGTGTGTGATGGTCATGTGACGTGCAGGTGACAAACGATCCTGTTCATTTGGTTATCTGCACGAGCAATTTGTAGCCTGCTAATGCTATCTTTCAGTGCTGGGGGCTTTGCCTATTTGCGTGTGTGTCTGTGTGTGTGTGTGTGTGTGTGTGCAGATTAATTTTCAATTAGCCCATTAGTATTGGCTCCCCCATACAGGAGCAGCAGGAGTGAACTTGTGAATATTCTTAAAAGCTTTTCTCCTTGCATTGTTTCTGGGGAGTGGAGATAATGACTTGCTTGTCCTGGGAGACGGGAAAAAAAAGTTGAAAGCGACATTCAGGAAAAAAGCTGACACAAAACCGTAGCCTTTTATAAGTCTGAAGCTAAGAGGTCCCTTCCGTAGAGGAACACTTCAACAATTCATGTTTGCTCTTCTTCAACAAAATCCCAGAACTATAATCGATGGGTTTGAATTCCAGTGTGCTATTCTTGTTACGCGTTCTGACTATGTTGAGTCCCCTCAACGATATTTCATGTTTCTTTTGTTTTCAACTGTGTTCAACTGTGTGTTTGTATACACACCATATTATTTTCAACTGTGTGTTCAACTTCTAATGAACACACATCATTATCTATATTATTTTTATATCATTACCATACCTGAATTTAATTACAACAACCATATACAAGTTTAAGTTTTCTGAAGCTTTACGTATAACCAGACCAAGCCAGCACTGAACAATTCCAGCAAAAGACAGACTTAACCCTAAAGTATGAGATGGGATATTGTATTTTTAAACCTTTAAGGTTTCAAACTTTAATGTAGGGGACTTAACAACCGATTTCTGTCCCTTGTGCAACCAACAAGATCAAGCTAGGCCCTGCAAAGAAAGTGCAATATAACTTTTATTCCCTACTGTCACTGAGCCCATATCTTTTTTTTAGCAATTAAAAAATTATATAGGCTGCAACATCAGGGGGATAAGTAGAAAACGGCAATGCCTACGCTCTATGGTTTTCTGATTGACCCCTATTTTGATGGTACCAACATTGTGATTGGCTGCTCTATGAGGAGATATATATATTGCCAGCCTTCTGATAGGTCATGGTGTGACATTATAGGCATTACCAGCATTCGGATTGGCTCATGTATGAGTCAATAGGAATTACCAGCGTTGTGGCTCATATATGAGGGAATAGGCAGTACAAGTGTTCTGATTGGCTCCTGTATGAGGGAACATGCTCTTCCAGCATTCTGATTGGCTGCCATGCTAGGTAGAAGGGATTTAGGCTGTGGTGTTGAGAACAGATCGATGGTGACATTCAAACCGTGGGAGGGCTGTCTGACTTTGGGCCGGACGAATGCAAATGGCCGCCTTTGTAATTTTACAAAGAGCCACAAATCAAAACTGCCGCAGGATCATCTGCTTTCTAATTAGGGAAACTATGAGCAAACAGGACGTGTTTCAGATATCTGATGTGATATCTGTTGCCAAGAGTGGACAAAAGGGAGGAGGAAGGTAGAAAACTAATGGGAGAAAAACGAATTGGATATGTCTGATGAAGATGACAATGGAAATGAGGATGATGATGATGATGATGATGATGATGGTGATGATGATGATGATGAGGATGATGATGGTGATGATGAAGACTGGGATGAAAGTTCCATGATGATGATGATTAGGGAAAAAGATTTCTATGTTGATGATGCTGGGATGATACTGATGAGGACGGTAAGTAAGAGGAAGATAGGGATGATGATGATGAGGACGAAGAGGAAAAGGATGATGATGCAGATGAGCTAGCCATACTAAATTGTTGTAGGACTTGAAGAAAAGAGACAAGCAGAGTAATTAATGTGACGCACACACAGTGTGTATATTCAACGCCTCAAAGCGTGTGGTGCTCTGCTTGAAGCCCTGACAATTACTGCAAGAATCTTTAGTAATGCCACTCTCCTTGGGAAGCACTTTAAGAAACCATTATTGGACTTCTACCAAACACATGCATGTGTTTGTCTGTGTTTGTGTGTTTGTATGGCTGTCCATATTCATTTGTTGGTTATGAATGTGTGTGTGTTTGAGTGTGTGTTTGTGTGTTTATATGTGTCTCCATATTTGTTCCTTTGTTTTGTGTGTGTGTGTGTGTGTGTGTGCGCGCGTGTGGATGTGTGCGCCGTTTGTCCGTATACATGATGGTGTTTTCTGAGCATAAAAAACGCGAGCAGAGTGGGAGGCCTTCGATCGGCTGATGACCTGCAGTCATAGCAGGTGATGATGTCCCCTTGCAAGGGCCCTGAAGTTTCCTGTAAAGGCCTCTGGAAATGTGGAGGTGTAAGACACCAGAGAGCTGATGGACTGATGCTCTGTCTCCCCTGCCCTCCGGTCCCCACACTGCAGCTGGAGTCAGGAAGTGACAAAAACCCCGCTGGAGACGACAGACTCTATCACAGGCCCTGTTTACTACAGCCTTATGGAGGATACAAACATATATTATTGCTATTTCTACTAGTGTTATGGTTATTTTGTGAGATAGCGAGGTAAGAAGGTGGGTGGATAGCAGGGCTGTTCTGATGCATGTTGTTCCTGGACATCTACGCTATCTGATACAAAGAAATACCCCATCCCAGGTAGTTGTTCAAAGTCCCTTTCTTCTTCCAGGCTTTATAAGAGAGTGAAAGTCGGGCTGATTCAAAGAGAAGTATGCTACTGTTCAGAGCGACCAACAATCAGCGACCAGCCAACACATGCCGTCAGAGCCCTCTTTGATCTTCCTCCATCTTAGAATAAACCCAGCACACTTCTCCACGGCAGAATGCCTCCGTATTAGAATCCAGGGTACCGGTGGGCGGGGGGGGGGGGGATTTCTCCCTTTTGAAGATGGAAACATAACATGAAATGTCCACGTATGTTTACGCATTTTACAAAAAAAGGTTTTCACCCAACTGGTTTTTCGGGCAAAATAATTTTCAAGGTTCGTGTTTGTGATGACTGACGTTTCATTTCCCGGGCTCTGTCGGTGGAACACAGACTTGTGTCCATTCTGTGCGATTCCTTTAATCTCTGGGTTCCTTCATTCAGATTGTGCTTATCTGCACCGCGCAGGTCCTCTCCACTCCAAGCCTCTCTTTCAGCGCCCACAAAACCCCAGGTTCAGCCTCCGCCCTTGAGCCCTTACGATTCCATCTTTTCACCTGGGGGTGTCTTCCCTCTGTGGCTAAACCCTTCCACGAGTGAGTGAGGGGGGGGGGGGGGGGGGGGGGGGGGACGACTTGTCCAGCCGAACAACAATAACCACCAGGTGAAAGAGGGAGGGAGGCTTAAAACATGCCGGGTACTAAACGGGAAAGCCGTGGCTCCGTCCAGCTCTGGGAAAGGCGCCCACTCTCCAGAGGCGAGACCGGGGCCTCCATTAGTATGGAGACCGCGTGCGACCCAGGGCCCGCAAGCTTTTTAAATTCACTGGCCTCACTCGAATGCTTTCAGCAAACACCCCCCCCCCCCCCCCCTCACCACCCACCCACCCCCTCACTGCCCACCGCCCACCGCCCACCAACCCAGCAGCCACATTATTCGCCCTGACAAGAGAGCAAACATGGTGCATTCAGAGGTCGAGAAAGGGAACGTCCCTCTCTCTTTGTTTTCGCCCTCCGTGGCTGGTCCCCGTGTCGTTGCGTCGCCTCTCCTCCCCGCTGTCGCTCTTTGTTTCTCCCTTCCTGCTGACGTCCCTCGCTGGCGAGGCTCCTGAGCAGACAGGGCCCGGAGCGCCGAGCGCCTCTATTGGTCGAGGGGGTCTTTAATGCGTCGGTCACAGTAAACTGCTTTCTCCCCCCCCCCACCCCCGGAGAGCCGGTGGTGGCATCCCAATGCCTCCTGTCAGCCTGAGGAATGCATTAGGAGTGACTTCACACGCTGGGGAGGGAGACACGAGGGACAAACAAGATTGTGGGGAGAAAAACGTTTTTTTTTTTGTTTTTTTTCGAAAGCAAGAAACAAAAAACCTTACACCAAAGCAGAGTGACATGTTATTGTTATTATATTTTTCTCCGGCAAAACGGGGATAAAATGTTCAAGTGTTCTATCCTATAAGTCCTTGTCTAAAAGCCCCCATTATACCCTGTTTATCCCTCTCTCTCTCTCTCTCTGCCCCACTATCTCACTACCTCTCGTGCTCTCTCTGTCGCTGTCTCTCTCTTTCACTCTCCCTCTCTCACTCCCGCGCTCTTTCTCCCTTTCCCTCTCTCTCCCCATCTTGTTCCATCCGTCTCTCGCCCTCTCTCTCTCCCTCCCCCTCCCCCTCGCCCTCGCCCTCCCCCTCTATCTCCCCCGTCTCCACCTCCCCCTCCAGGGTGCACGTGTTAGTTCAGAAAGCGGTCTGTGGGGGCGGTGATGCATCGCTGACCGGTAACGAGCCAGTCCGTCTTTATATTTAATTTCCAACAGCCTTTCGTGGGCGAGCTAGCGAGAGCCAGCAGGGAAAGCGTCCGGCCCTGAGGCTATTGTTGTCCACACACACCTCCCATCCCTACCCCTACCCCTGCCCCTGGGACTTCCCCTCACCCACCGAGGTGCCGGGGGGTTAATTAGGACACCCACGCGCAGGAGTGGGGTTGGGTAGGGGGTCAAGGGGGTTTGAGGTAGGATGATCGGGGTTCTGGGGGTGTGCTGGGTGAAAGTCTTTGTCTGGCCTCCTTGAAACGGAAACCAAGAAACTGAGGTATGGGAGCGGTTTCTTTCACTTTGACCGTTGGGGTGTTATTCGTACTGATTTCTTACTTTAATGTCTAAAATGTTTTTACCGAATGGAAAAAGGGTTAGTTTTATCACTGATAATAACGTCCTTCTAATGACTATTTATCTATCTATTTACTATCTATTTACCACTAGACGACCCTGCTCCAACATGACAGTGGTTGTGATTCTGAACCAGGACTGAGGTATTGGTTTAGGAGGTTTGATACCATATTCAAATTCTCGAGAATTGTTGGTGACGAGGATGTTGAAGCTGAAGTACTCATTGACATTTGTCGAATATGAATTTATTTATTTTTTCCTGGGAATCTGGTGACTGTGCCTATTTTCCCCATTAAACTGCATATCGTCTAATTAGTTGTATACAAATGTTCCTCTGCAGTATGGTAACAGATGTGCGGTTGGAGTGTAACTTAACGTTGACACATCATTTGGATGTGTTCCCTAAAACCCTGCCTGATTTATTCCTTCTCTGCATTTCCTCCTTTTTCCAATCTTTCGTGTGTCAAAGATTCTGTACTGGCCGTACAAAAAGAGCAGGGCCGTGAGGAAAATGTACATTCTGGCAGCCTTGCCCCTTAGAATGTCTCTCCGTGGTTTCCACCTCATTTGCAACCCTCTAAAAATGTCTCGGATGAAATATTAATGTTCGAATCACACAGAGAACTTGCCCTTCGCCTCATCAAATGGAATCAAAGCCTCGTTTCCCCACCTCAACTTTAAACCTAACAGAAACAAAATTGTCTGAATGGGTCCCGTGTCGAATGACACCCACGTCTCGACAGGCTGCTCCAGGTACTGATGGGGACACCGCCGCCACCCCGGACCCTCGGTCCGATAACCGGCTCTGGGTCGAGCGGTACACTGTGTACCCCTCGCTAAGAGCCAGAACCAGCTGACAGAACCGGACGTCAGCCCCATCATGAAGCTCTTTGAAAGAGACTGCTTGAACTAATATTCTCAAGCAGGGCTAATAGGCTTACCGGTAAAAGCCCCTGGGTTTCTTCATGTACTTCAGTCCGGTTATTTCCAGTCACATCGAGTGAGATATCAAACATTTTTCTCCCGATGCGACGACAGGGGCCTTGGCATATACCCCCTTCGTGGGTGCTTTGTTTTCAAGGCCGAGCTGTCGGACCTGTGACGAACCATGCATGATGCATGTCTTCGTCGGGATCTGTTCTCTGTGTAAAATTCCTGAAGCCCTAGAAGGGTTCCCCTTCGCTTGGTGTTTAGCCGGGTGTTTGCCGGGGCATTGGGGAAAAGGTGACAGCCAGTTAGTGTACCGTGGCGTGGCGCTGAATCCCCTGGACAGGGCTGACCTTTGCGACCAATCACTGTCGTTCTTTCACCTCCCACTTCTCGGGGCCACACATCATACGAACATGAGTCTAAAGTTAAAAGTCCTGGGAAGTCTTGTTTCTCGTGGCTTTTAGAGCTGTGACTAACTATTCAATAATGTAGAAGACGGTTTTATCCACAGCAACTGACATTGATTGACAGAGTCAATCAATGTCAGTTGCAGAGTCAATCAATGTCATTAAGGACCAGATAGGGGCTACAGGGTATCTTAGCTCAAGGACGATACAGACGGAGGGACTGCAGACATCAGGGGTTGAACCAAGAACCTTTCAGATAGGAGTCGATCGGCCTAACCACCAGAGTATCCCTGCCCATCAGAGCTTCTTGGTTTTGTGTGAATCTTGTGAAAAAGGTCCATGAAAAGTGCATGGTTAGCACAACCCGAATAGTGCACAGTCTACAAGCTGCGAATTTGAAAATTGCGGTTTTGGTATGCGTAATGCTAGAGTTTGAAACCAAAAACTGCCAATGTTTATGTGTTGAATTAACTAATATGCTGGCAGCTAGCGGATCTGCACCGGGACAGTGTAAAAAGTTCCTAGTTACATACTGCATCTGAGTTTAATCATCTTTTGATTGCTGCTTCAGAACTGAGATAGCGCCCATGCTTGCGCAGCCAATTAAAAATCAAGTCGCCTTATTTTGCCAGCCGCTCCACACATCACATTCTGGTGGTCTAGCTATAGGGAGAGGAAGGATTTAAAGATTAAAACAGGGTGTGGGTACGTGGCGACGCGCTGAGACTGAAAAGGGGGGTATTAATTTCACTCAAGTGATGTTAATGATGTACAAAGCACTGCTACAAATTGTAATCGAGGAAAAGAGCATCTGTTCTTTCCGTGACTTTCCATGAATGCTAATATCTCGTGATTAGCCGACTGTCAGAGGGAGAGAGAGAGTTATTATCGCCAAGCTTTCGCCGCCGCTTCAATCCCGCGGCCTGTGACTTTAACCCATAGCTCACCCTGTTTTCAGCGCCTTTCCTTTCAAACGCTGCCTGCACAATATGGCTTTGACTTTGTGTTTATTTTTTGTTTTTGTTTTTTCCCCTGCCTGTAGGGCATTTATGATAAAGCTGTGTCCTTTCCACCAGTCCCCGAATAATAACCACGGTCTTCTTGCCAGAACAAAAGAAGTGCAACAGCCACACTTCTCAGCCGCTGGCGCCACAGCAGCAGCGGCTTTTATTTGGAAAGGTGGCGGCTTTAGGGCAGTGGTCGGGGAGATCAAGCTGACCGCCGTTCCTGTGGCGACCTCAGACTCCAGGTTCACGGCAGAGCAAAAAAAAAGGAGCAGCCGGTAGATTGTTGGTTGGGGCGCCGGGCGGGGTCACCTTCCGAAGAGGTCGAGAAGCTCCCCCCCCCCCCCGTTGAGCCCAAAGTCCTGGCCGCTCCCCGTGCCTCCCCTTAACCCCTCACCCGCTCCCGTCTGGCCACCTCCCACCCTCCCCTTGAAGGGCACTCTCATTCTCATTCTCCGGTCCTTCGCCCCCGCTTATAAGTCCCCTTCAGAGCGGCCGCAGTGGCGTCGCCGGGGGGGGGGGGGGGGGGGTCCAGAGCGTAGCCACCACCTCCGCCGGGTTTATGGCGTTCTGGTTCACTGCCTGGTACTGGCGGTGGAAGAGGTTTTAGAGGCTGTGAAATCAAAACATCCACCTAAATCTAACCACCGCTGGCCAACTCTCTGCCCGCTTATTGTTGGTCGGGGCTTTCAATGATGAGAATATCTCTCTCTCTCTCTCTCTCTCTCTCTCTCGCTCTCGCTCTCTCTCTCTCTCTCTCTCTCTCTCTCTCTCTCGCTCTCGCTCTCGCTCTCGTTCTCGTTCTCGTTCTCGTTCTCGTTCTCGTTCTCTCTCGCTCTCGCTCGCTCTCTCGCTCTCTCGCTCTCTCTCTCTCTCGCTCTCTCGCTCTCTCTCTCTCTCTCTCTCTCTCTTGCTCCCGCCCAACCGCTCACTCTGCTCTTCTGTCTCTCTCCCCTGTCCCTCCCTTTCTATCCGACTCTCTAGTTCAGTCTCTCAGTCTCTCTACCCATCTCCCTGTCTCCCTTTTTACCCACACTATCTCTCTCTCTATGTCCCCCTCTAGCTCTCTCTCTCTCTCTTGCTGTCTCTCATTCTAGCCACTTCTACCTCTTTTGTTCTTTCTTTTTCTAGCTTGAATACTCTTTATTGCCTCTTTTATATGACCAAACTCTACTACTATCACTCTCTTTATATTGCGCACACACATACGCACACTCACACAAACACACACACCCACTGTTGCCCATCTTCTCTCTCTCTCTCTCTCTCTCTCTCTCTCTCTCTCTCTCTCTCTCTCTCTCTCTCTCTCTCTCTCTCTCTCTCTGTCTCTGTCTCTGTGTCTGCCTCTATCTCCCCTCCTCCTCAATCTCTCTCTCTCTCTTTCTCCCATATGTCTCCCCTCCTCGTCAATCTCCCTCTCTCTATATCTGTCTCTCTCTCCGCCCTCTCCCTCTCTCCCCCCACCATCCTTCCCAGATCTCTCGCTCCATCATGTGATGTGTTCTCTCCTTCAGGAGGATTATGGCCTGTCCTCTTTACCTCCGTCATGGAGGTTAAGCGAGAAGAAAGAGAAAGAGAGAGAGAGAGAGAGAGAGAGAGAGAAAGAGAGCGAGAGAGAGAGAGAGAGAGAGAGAGAGAGAGAGAGAGAGAGAGAGAGAGAGAGAGAGAGAGAGAGAGAGAGACATAGAATAAGAGACCGAGAGAAAGAGAACAAGCGACAGAGCGAAAGAGAATAAGAGAGAGTAAAGAGAGAAGAGAGACAATAATAGAGATGTAGGGAATAAGAAAGAGTGAAGAGACAGAAGGAGACAGAGAGCCTAAGAGAGAGTAAAGAGCCAGGGAGAGCCAGGGCGAATAAGACAGTGAGTCAAGAGACACAGACACAGAATAACCAGAGAGAGAGAGAGAGAGAGAGAGAGAAAGACAGCGTGTGTCTCCCTGCATCCACGACATTACTCTAATTATCTGTGTGAAAATGCTGCTGATGGCCCCCCCCCTCGTCATTATTTCCTCTATCTGTTCTGAATGGAGCTCTGCTAACCAGCGTGCCGCGCTCCCGCTCCCTTCAATATTGATCCAAGCGGGACGAGGGGAGTGCTCAGTGGGAATGTGAGGGGAGCACATTTATCTGAAAACCAACCAAAACGCCGCCTCCCCCATTAGTAGTTTGGAGGGAATAGTTTGGCTTTTGTGGAAGGTGTGCTGTTGTTTTTTGTTATTTTTTTATAGGAAGTGGCGTGCACATTATGGCAGGACCACATAGTAAAACGAACACTTGCTGTGAATACATTATGTGATGCATAATTATGTGCCCACATTTAACGTGAACACATGATGTGATGATGTGTATACATTGTATTGATGCGTTATGACACGGACACATTAGGGTATGAGGACATCACGGTATGGATACGTTGTAATATGGACACATTAGGATGTGAATACATAACAATGTGACAAGACATGAATACACTGCGACAGGAACACAAACAGACTTTCCTATGAATAATTACATTTCTCTGTCCCCGCGAATCTCTTCTGCTCTATTCTTATCAGTTTCTTATTTGTTCCAACCGCCTCGCTTCAAACAAAGCTTACAACAAAGAATCCATTTCCTTGCCTGCGTTGTTCCTGAATTGATCTCATGTTTGTGCAACACCGGCGCGATAACATAAATGACTTCATGGCACACACATGGAAAAAGTGGTAAAAAAAAGAAACCCCCTTGGTGCTTAATGTTTACTCTTTAGTCATTTAGCCAAAGCTTTAATCCCAGAGACATTCAGGGAATCCATATGTCATTAAAGGGCAGGTCACACCCTGTTTTAGCGGAACTCCTGCCAAACTCTTTAAAAAAATGCAATCTGAGCAGTCGTGATAGTCGTAAAGGTTTTAGAAAACCATTCCCGTCAGGTTCCGTAGTAGCAGGTGGAGCTATGGAACGTGTTATGGTGATTCAAATAAAATGCTCTAGGATGCCTACAGGTTAAACTGGAGCCACACCGGTTAGGCATTGGAATCAAACCCAGAACCACATCTGGAAGTCACACTCCCTCGCCTCTTGCTTAACTCAAGTTAAGACACAATCTCAATTAGGGAAGAGAAATGAATAAACTATCCAACTTTGTTGAGGCGTGGAGGAAGGAACCACACCATGTGTGAAGTCTATTAATCAATCTCACCTCCTTGCTAATGAATGAACCAAGACCCAACACACATGCACAGCCGATACACACACACTCACAAAAAGACGTGTGAGTAGCTGCTATTGCTAATTGATCCAGGGTCCAATGTCAGGGCTTTTAAAAAGCTATGAATACAAGTAGGATATTAACAGAAATTAACATTTAACTCAACCAAACGAAAACATTGCTCCTAGGTTGAACGTTTTTTATTAGCGTTTTTCTTTTTTTGACCATTCAATACAGACGGAGATTTGCAAACACAAGACGACTCTCTAATGTCCGTGAGACTCAGGAGGCTACAGTGACTAGTGAGCAGTGCTGAAACGACAACGGCGGCAGCATGAGAACGGGCTGAATCAGACCTACATTACAAAAAAAGCGTTAATTCAACCCAGTAGTGGACTGTGGGTTGAACCTATGAATACATCTGAATACATCTGGGTTTGGAATCTGAGGATTAGAGGAAAACAGTCAATGGGTGGAGACGGGTGTTGTGTGTTGAGGTTTGCCTCCGGCCCTGGTGTCCGTGCTGGGGGTCTTAAGCTGGGGGCTTACGTAGCTACGGTATGCTGATGCCAACTGCGGGGATTAGAGGAGGCAGGTTCATGGACATCCACAAGGTCATCTCCGGGACCGGCCGGCTATCGGTATTTTTAGACCCATTGTTCCATTAAAACAGAGACAGGGCTTTGTCTCGATTTATCCCTCCTCATCGTCCGACCAATTAGACGCAATTGTGTGTCTATGAGTGTGTGTGTGTGTGTGTGTGTGTGTGTGTGTGTGTGGTGTGCGTCAGTCTGTCTATCCTTTTGTCCCTGCTTTTATTTGGCCAACTCTCTGTCTGTCACTTTGCATGTTCATCTGTCCGTGTAAACAGACAGAGGGAGGTCCCGTCCCTTTTCGTCAGGGATGACCATATACGGGCAGTCTGCAGCATGACAGATCAGACTTGGCATGCCCCCCCCCACCCACCCCGGCCAACCCAAAGCACTCTGCAACCAACCCTCAAACGGCCCTTAACCCATCGGACCCTGGCCCCGAGCCCCAGCCCTGGGGCTCTAGCGACACCAGAAGCATAAGCTATAATCAGAGGATGAGATTCCAGTGGGCGCCAGGCCTGGCGTCAGCCTCGTATTAATACCAAGTGTTTATTAAGTGTGTATGGCTGGCTACTCGGATGAACTCCCATCACTAATTGTGCAGAGTGCAATGCAAGACGGCCAGCATCTTCGGAGGTCCTCTGAGTTTCTTGAATTATATATCGGAGTCAGTGTAATAATAAATATGATCAAGATATCGAGTAGACTGTAGATGTGTACTAAATAATTTGCATGTCTGTGCATCAAACGGGGACATGACAGTCTGGCTATTCGAATCAGAGCAGAAAGGACCTGGGTTGGATCACCAATAACTGCAGCCTAACTGCTAAGGACCCCTTAACAAGTTGCCCCCCAACGCACACCTGCCGATTAATGAATAAAAAGCATCTGCTAAATCACAGAATAGTAACTCACACAAGTCATAAGGATAAATATTCAATACATGTGGATATTATTGTGCTTTTTTTTTTCCTTCTGCACCTGCGTCTGTATGAGTTTTTTGAGATCATTTCTGCCCAATCCTCACATCTCTTCCATCCATCTTTCCTGTCCATCACAGGTGAAATGCATTACTCCTCGAGGGTAGAGAAATATATCGAGGGAGGGATCATCAGGGTAGAGCAGCCTGTAGACTAATGATCAGCGTCCACTACAATGTCTGTGATTGCATGCGTTCTGGATGACGACATGCTAAATGCTCGGGCTGAATGATTATTCTAATTCAAACCGATGTCGCAATGTAATAGAGCGCGATTTGCAAATCACGAAGGCTGCGATTATCCCAAACAAAAAATGTTTGGGATTTCTTCCTGTTGCTGACTTGAGATCAGTAAGATTCGTATATATTTTTCTTTTACACTTCAATAGTTGAATAAAGATGTTATAATATCAATTCAAGCATCATTTTATCTCAACACATAGGCCTGCCCTAAAGGAAAGAGCAGTTTATATGTTGACTGCTTCCAATGTTGTGTTGGTCATAGCACAGAATGATGTATTGCTTGTTTAGTGAATAAAACAGAACATATGGAACAAAAAATAAATAAAACGCATACTAAACCGCAGTCGCAATATGGTTTGAAATATTCGCAATTAGTTTATTTACATAAAAATCGTTCAACCCTACTCAATGCTAATACTCCCGTGATCTCTGAGAGTACGTTCCCTGTCAGACACACGAGTGGCCCTGGGTGAACATTAACTCCAGGCCTCTCCGGAGAGGGGCCTTTGAAGTGGGCCTGGCTCCCTCCACTTCCTCCACTTCCTCCACTTCCTCCCTAGAAGAAGAAGAAGAAGAAGGAGGAAGAGGAGGAGTGCGGCGGGAGGAGCCCCATCTCCTCCACACCGGCTCGTCCGCGATACAAAACGACCCGCCAAGGCGCAGACACCGGGCTCCTTTATAACCTAATATTTATCCGCGGCGGAAATGAAAACAACATCAAATGTCAGCATATTTGTCTTGTTTTTCCCTGAGTTTTTACGACGCTCACGAGTCCCGGGGGATGGGTCCATATGAAAAATAAGAGATTGCTACCTGGGAGGTTTTATATGAGAGCAAACAGCTGCGCGGTGGCGGTGTGGCGGTTTTGAAGGACGCCTGTGTTCTGTGTCCCAGGGTTTCTAATGTCTACCCTGCCGTCCTCACGCCGGTAACTAAGTACACCCTGGGTAGCGGCCGCGGGCTAATGTGTGACACGGCTTACCTATAAATGGTCTGGAATGTTCCGGGTGCCTATGTGAATGTATGTGTGTGAGAATGTATGTGTGGGTCTGAGAATGTGTGTGTGTGTGTGTGTGTGTGTGTGTGTGTGTGTGGGGGGGTTTGTATTTGTGTGTGTGTGTGTGTGTGTGTGCGTGTTTTTGTGTGCGTGTGTGAGTCTGTCTTTGGGGGGGATGTGTGTGGAGGTGGGAGGAGGGGGTGGGGGGGGGGGGGGGGGGGGGTGGTACCAATAATTCATTTTCCCATTATCTCTGAATGGCTTTGCAGCGTGTTAGCGTCCGCCCCGCCGAGCGAACACTGTCCCGCCGTGGATCTCTGGATAAATAACCAACGCACACACACACACACACACACACACACACACACACACACACACAAGACACATGGTGCTCTGATACTAACGCACACAGACACACACCCGCGCAGACTATCACGAAATATGGTTCACTGATACTAACACGCGCACACACACACACACACACACACGCACACGCACACGCACACGCACACACACTTGCAAACTGACACATAATATGGTACACTGATCCTGACACGCACACACACACACACACACACACACACACACACACACACACACACACACACACACACACACACACACACACACACACACACACATTAGCCCTCTCCTTCACAACAACATGTGTGCTTTCTATGATCTTAGACAAGGTAGGGATCACAGTGGATCAGAGAACATAGGTTGGGGTTAGTGGTGACCACCGGACCTCACCGGAAAGTATTGTATGCATGCGTGTAGCTGAGTGTGCGTGGGTCTTGTGTGTTGCTGTGCTGAATGTTATTCTGATCCTGATTATCACGAAGAGCACGTCTTTCTGTCTCGTTCTACGCTTACCTTTCTGCATGTTAAATTCTGTCTTTTTGTAGTCCGTCTGTCCGTCTACCTAGCTGTCTGTCTGTCTGTCTGTCTGTCTGTCTGTCTGTCTGTCTGTCTGTCTGTCTGTCTGTCTGTCTGTCTGTCTGTCTGTCTGTCTGTCTGTCTGTCTGTCTGTCTGTCTGTCTGTCTGTCTGTCCGTCTACCTAGCTGTCTGTCTGTCTGTCTATCTCTGTCCGTCTGCCTGTATATAGTCTGTTAGTTAGTTTGCTTGTCTTACTGTCGATTTGTCTCTTTGTGTTTGTCATTTATAAAGACATGAAAGGCTTGTGTGTGTGTGTGTGTGTGTGTGTGTGTGTGTGTGTGTGTGTGTGCGTGTGTGCGTGTGTGCGTGCGTGTGTGCGTGCGTGCGTGCGTGCGTGCGTGCGTGTTTGTGTACATTGGTTTTGTTCGAGGTGAGGAGCTTTTAGGCTAGAAAATTACTGTTAAATGTTTTATTTGACTGGATAATTTAACGTGACTAATCAAAAAATAGAATCCCCCCAATGATTTTGTTTTAAATGATCCCTATAAAAGGTAAACCTGGCCGACGCATTGAGTTTGTCTGGTGAATTATTCAGATGAGTTCTGCTCTCCATTATTATGTTCTGGACATGGTGTCCCAGATGTTCTCCACGTCGTCTTCTGAGGAAACACTTCACCTCAGCTCCACCACCTCCTCCTTCAACTGTGTTCCACTTCCCTGCCTATTTGTCTGTCTGCCTTTCTGTATTTCTGTTTGACTGTCGGTCTGTTTGCCCGGCCGGATCTATCGGCATGCATGTCTGTCTGTCTTTCTGTCTGTCAGTCTATCTTATTTAATATGTCTGTCTGTCTTTCTGGCTGTCTCTTTGTTGGACTGTGTATCTGTCTCTATGTATGTCTGTCTGTATTGCTGTCTGTCCTCCTGTCTGTCAGTTTTTCCTATTCAAAGATTGAGAGAAAATACTAATAAGAGAAGAGAGAGAGATAGATGGATAGAGGGGGGGGGGAGGGAGAGATGGAAAGGGAGGAGGAGAGGGAGGAAAATGGATGGAGAGGGGGAGAGGGAGGGAAATGGATGGAGAGGGAGAGAGGGAGAGAGAGGGGGAGAGGGAGAGAGAGGGGGAGAGGGAGAGAGAGGGGGAGAGGGAGAGAGAGGGGGAGAGGGAGAGAGAACGGTCTCTTGTTGTAATCCATGTTACTTGACTTTGTGCCTTTAGCCGTTTGGTCTAATCTTAGCCACGTGTTGTCAGAATCCAGTTTGTTGTTGTGTGTGTGTGTGTGTGTGTGTGTGTGTGTGTGTGTGTGTGTGTGTGTGTGTGTGTGAGTGTGTGTGTGTGTGTGTGTGTCCCAGTTTGTGTGTCTTTCTATGAGACGGGGGCATTTAGAGACATTTAGAGAGTGCAGTGATTATAATGAAGCAAAACCTGCGGTGCAGGTGCACTGGAACACTTACACGCATTTACATAGACACACATGCATGCAAGCGTTCATGCACACACACACAAACATACAAACAGCACTCGTAAGCACTCAATCACTCCACGCGTATACACATGCGCAGTCGACTGACACACATACGTGCAAAACCACAAACCTACATATTCATATTCACACACACACACAGGCACTCAAACACACATGTACAATTTGACTTGCTTAGCTGTTGGTGTCAGCTGCCTGGCTATTTGTACCTTGGCTGTCAATGTTCTGGTTGGTTTTAGCCTGGCTACCAATAGCCTCAGAAGCTGTTGCTGCAACGGTGTCATGGTGGTCTTTGTTCTGCTAGCTTTAGCTTAGTTAGCTGTGTCCCAGCTAGCTTGGTTACCACGTCATGGCTACCTTAAGCTTTGTTAACTATGTCCGGGCTTGCATTGTCTTGGAGAGCTCTAAACCGGTTAGCTGTAGTTTATCTAGCTATAGCCTGTCTTATTGGGTCATGGCTCATTGTGTTATGGCTGTCTTCGGGTGGCAAGCTGTGACCTGGCTATCCTGCTAGATGTGTCAGACCACAAATTGTTAAACATATTAAAGATATGTTAAACATACCACAAATTGTTAAACATATTCAAAATACAGGAAAATATATTTCCCTTATATTATCAGAAATAAATCCCTGTGGGTTTAGAATTGTGATGGGTTATTCTGCCACCACCTACCACCAACCACCCAGAGGTCATTCTTGGTACTACAACAGCAGGATCCTTTCTGCCTGAGCCCCACAAATAGATCAGCATGGATGCTTCTTGTGTCTAACAACACAAAGCCAGTGGATTCTGTGCACAATGATGCCCAGGCACCCTGCAGAGGTTTGTGCCTGTTGTTCCGTGTGCCTGTTGTTCCGTGTGCCTGCTGTTTAGTTGGCTAGTCACCTGAATCCCGCTCCCCGCCTCTATTCAGAACGGCCCAAAACACTCAACACTGACAGCTACCGCATGGACGTCTGCTGTCACTCCGCCTCGGAGTGTTTGACGGCTTCTGCTCCTCTTTGTGTCCCCATGTGTGTGTTTGTCTTGGTGTGTGTCAGCCTGTGTTTTTGAGGGTTGATGTGGTTTATGAACATGTGTGTGCGTGTGTGTGCGATGGGGTTTGCAAGTGTGTGCATACAGGAATGTCCATTTTTGTGATTGTGTGTGTGTGTGTGTGTGTGTGTGTGTGTGTGTGTGTGTGTGTGTGTGTGTGTGTGTGTGTGTGTGTGTGTGTGTGTGTGTGTGTGTGTGTGTGTGTGTGTGTGTGTGTGTGTGTGTGTGTGTGCGCGCGTGTGTGTGTGTGTTCTTTTGATGTTAGTGTGGCTCAGCTCTTTCTCTGGGCAGTGTTGCCCTCTAGGACTCCAGTCCATTTGAGTGGAGTTTCAGAAGCCCGGGATGAAACAGTCCAGTTCAGACAGGAACGCGTGGAAAACGCCTTTTATCTTAATTATAAATGAAGCAATTAGTCGCTCTTCTTCTCCCCCCTGCGTTCAGCCATCCGCGAAACGCCACAACTCTCCCACACGAGAGTCAGAGTCAACCCTAAAGTGTTGGGATAATGGTTCCAACCCCGGGCTAGTAAAACGGCACATTTTAAAGTGTTTTTCATTTCAATGTGTTTAGCATGTTTTGAATAATGATTTGGCTGGCGAAACTCAGTCTTCCTTAATCATATGCTAATATGATAAAGCGCTGCATCACGGTCAGTCATAACAACTGGAACGGTGTTAGCTCAGACGTTTTGGCAACGACCAAGAGAGACTTGTGGCAACTAGCAAGAGAGACTCTGGTTCTGAAGCTTCTCGGGGTGGGGAATAAACTTCTCTCTTCTAAGTCCTGGGACTCTGGGGGTTGGAGAGAGAACAGCTCCTGTGCTGAAAAAGGAGTTTACTTTTTTGTGTTTGTTTATTTGTGTCTGCAGGCGGCAACCAGCTGAGGAACCAGCCGTTCCGTCTCAACTGGTCCTGGATCTCCCTGGAGACGGAGTTCTACGTGGTTGATGAGGAGTCTAAAGTGCTGGAGGTGGTTTTGAGGAGGAGGGGCTACCTGGGAGAGACCTCCTTCATCAGTAAGTCCAACTATCAATCGATCTATTGATCGATTGATCTACAAACTCTATTCGTAGAGCTTATTTTTGTGCAAAAGTGCAATACAAATTGTTTAACTATTTAGAAATCTTAAAGGTCCCATGGCATGCTACTTCATGGATGCTTTAATATAGATTTTAGTGGCCCCTAACACAGTATTTGAAGACACACACACACACACACACACACACACACACACACACACACACACACACACACACACACACACACACACACACACACACACACACACACACACATGTGGTGCTCGCACGGTCGTGTCTCATTGGCGGGCCAAATTCTCTGGGCTGGCAAAGCAGAGAAGTGGGAGGTGGCATCCCCCCTTATGACGACGTACGGGGAAAATTCCAAAAACGGAGCGTCTGAACTTAGCCTAGTGCTCGTTTTACACCCCAAAACATTTCTAGCTACTGGGGGAGCACAGCTGGCTAGGGGAACTCATATTAATGTTAGAAAACCTCAGAAAGTGACATTTTCATGCCATGGGATCTTTAATGAAAATAAAGTATATATTATTGAGGTGGTAGGGGGTGTCCTGCTCAACGATATCTAAAGGACCAACTGCAGAGATTCCCAACACCCCCAACAACAACCTACCCAACCTAATAACACAAAAATATCGGGAAATGCAATGTCTTTAAAATAAGAAGATGTCAGAGAATAACCGAGACACATTTGAGCGATAGATTTAGCCAAAATATTTTAAGGTTATGTTCGATGTTATAATTGGTTAGCTTGTGATGCCCGAAGATGTGTCGGGCCTAGCCATGTGTAGACAGTGAAACCCTTTAGGGTCACCGAGGTCATGACCCCTGACCTTATAGCCCTGAGAGGTTGAGGTTTAAGGTCCGGCTAGACAATGGTTCCAGACTAGTTCTTTGGGGCGTTATTTGCCCTCATGTTAGAGGTCTCACGAGGTCAACATTTAGTCGTTGACGCCACATTTAATGGCCTGCTCGGGTCGTTTGAGGCTGAATGGCCACTAGCTGTCTGTTTCGCCAGGGGTTAAAGAACCCATGGAAGGCCTTCCAGAGCCGCTGTCCCCGAGCTAGTAGGAGTTAATTCTGCTAATACCGTCAATTATGGGATGTGTGACAAACTGTAACCTGGGTTTACAAGGTCATCAAGTATCAGAGTAGGAGGGGTTGTCAAGCGGTGTTAGAGCAGTAGCTTACGACTAACTGCACAGCGCTGATGTGACGTGTATATTTTGTGGTCAGCGGTTCATTCTTTTACTCCCCGAATGATTCATTGAGATCAGGAAAAGATCAACGTAATCCATGTTTAATCTTGCGCTGTCTAACGATTATCATTTTTAATCGCGTTTAATCGCATGGTATTAGTGAGTTAACTCACGATTAATCACATTTTTTACATTTTATTTTAAATACACTCATATTAAAGTGAAATAAGATTATCAAACGGAATGACACATGATAATTCATACCAAATGTACTTCATACCAAAAAAACTAGTCCAAGTGATCTTGAGGGAGTTTTATTGATTTACTCAGTGTGGGTTGAATATGAAACTTACGGAACACCACAGATTTGAGAATTGTAAGCAGGCTGTCACATAGTATAATTGTTATCAGACAGTCACTTACGGCAAGTGAAGTTGAATGTAAAGTAAGTGGAACTAAAATCAAAAATAAATTTTGACATTCTGTGGGAAAAACAAAAGTCACACAGAAAAGAAAAAGGGTGTGTTAAAGCGTTAATTGTTATTAATCAACTAAAAATGAGAGGTGTTGATGCGATATAATCGCGCTAATTTCATCGCACTGCTGCAACACTGAAATTTACCTTCAGGGTTTAATAGTGTTATCTTATCTAGCTTATCTTAAATAATCTTAATACATATAGGCAAACATAAGCCCATGTCTTGTGTTGTTGGCTGCTTTGAAGTGTCTGAGTAAAGAGGTACTTGTTATTCATTCAATATTCCCCCCATTTTATGCACCGATTTATATATGAATCACTTACCCTGGTAGCTGAATACCTGGAGATGAAGATAAGTCTAACTTATCTCCTGTTATTGTGCCATTCAGTGAGTTTTATCTGACTGTATGTGCACCTTAGCAGCCACTAGGCACAATATAATTCATCCCAAAGCCTATTATTAATATTTCACACCCCTTCTAGATTCTAGAACAACCAAAAGTGTACATAGACATCCATTGCATTTTTTAACACCTTTCATCTCTGCTCAGTATTGGCTGAAAATGTCATTCCTCAAAAAGTATCGGATATTTTTTGACAAATAAAACCTATATTTTTTCTCCTTTTTGCGGACACATCGGCTTTGAAATGGAGAATAATAGCACTTAAGAAAAAACCAACCTGATTGTCAGTTAAAGGTTGGGTATGGAATTCTCTTTTTTGGCAATTTTTGCAAAATTACTTGAAATCCTTATCCTAACCCACTTACAGCCACTGAGTTAGAAGTACTGACATGAAAATTAAACAAGTCAATCATCTGTGGAACGGGCAGGGCTCGAAAAACTCCAGCCAATGATTTCCAGACCCACCGAGTGGCATTGGACAGTAAGTACGTCAATCAAACGGTCGTACTGCACTCCCCTTCCCCCGCTCCCCGCGCGACCCCTTCGTGCACGTACTCAAAGTTCGTGACCCAGAGCAAGCTTCTGTTTGTTGTTATCCTGCGGTAGCTACTGGAGCTAGCTAACTAGCTAATGGCTCGCTCTCGCACATCTGTTTGCTCATGCATGATTGCGCGTCCATGTACTTGGAATGGGTGGAGTCAGAGTCAGGGTTGAAGGAGAGGGGGTAGGACCATTTGAGTTGTGTGTTTTCAAAATCTGCTGGCGTTTCGCAAATCCCATACCCAACCTTTAAGTTACATTGAAAAGCTGAGGCACTTGGTTGATGTAGGTACGATTTCAGAGTTTAAAGAGAGAGGAGAAAAGATAATCAACCCAAGGAAAACTTTCTTCACTCTACGTTTCTTGCTATTGAGACGTTTAGCAATCACACACACCTGTGAGTTACATGGAAGATGGGTTTCGTAAATCAATCATGGAAGAAATGCCCTGATTGGTCAGAAATTACCCGGGACTAGTCTAAAATCCAAATCGTCTCTTACAGAGGAATATGTGTCATCAACCAGAACAGATATTCTCACAGCACATTTCCCTCACTAATGGCTGACAGATGGCATTTCTGAATCCTACCATGGGGACCTGTTCTGAAGTCCTTCACTGGCTCTTGAGTTCTTCACAGTGCCACAAGTTCTCCAGAAGTTCTTCACAAGTCGTCCGTGTCGACACAGCCTCAGGAGGAACACAACGCAAGAGGGCCTCGGCGTACCGTAAAATGTCACCGTGCCCACTTCAAAGATACCGCCGCAGAGTCACCCTAGCACCGTAAACGCCCGTCCTCTCCTCAAATTTAATCTCCCTGCTCTTCGTTTCATTTTATGTGCTATTCCTTACGGGTGGTGTTGAGTATGGTGGAATGGTGTTTTTGAGGAAAATGGTCTCTCCGTTAACCCTGACTGGGTTGCATACACCAGAGCTGCATGGCGATCCCCTGACCCACCCATTCACACCTCTGCCCGGGCGCGGAGATGAGTCTCAGGACCAGAGAAACCGATTCAGGGGTGGAAGCTTCTCTCCCCGGAAGGTGCTTCAGCCTCCCCCCAACGGGGGATCTGAACTGGAGGTCGGGTGACGCTACGCCATGACGACTAGACAGTGAGGGAGGGAGAGAGAGAGGGGGGGGAGGGAAAGTTAGTAATTAAGATATTCAATACCTAACAATGGACGCTATACAATTATTGACATTCACCCATTCAATGTCCTACACACATTCACACACCGACAGCGGTTTCAAGGCATGCCCGCTGGGATGTGAGTGGGGGTGGCGAGAGTGGAGCGTACGTGAGCAGGGCTTATGCTAGTTGGTTGGAGGTGGACTTGGGTGATGGGTGATTGGAGGGTGACGTGAATGGGGGTATGTAAACCGGGGGGATGTGAGTCGGGGGATGTGAACTGGGCTGATGTGAGTGGAGGGGGGGATGTGAGTTGGGTTGATGTGAGTGGAGGGGGGATGTGAGTTGGGTTGATGTGAGTGGAGGGGGGGATGTGAGTTGGGTTGATGTGAGTGGAGGGGGGATGTGAACTGAGGTGATGTGAGTGGAGGGGGGATGTGAGTTGTGTTGATGTGAGTGGGGAGGATGTGAACTGAGGTGATGTGAGTGGCGGGGGGATGTGAGTGAGGGGGTTGGGAGCAGGGGGGGGGGGGTGATATGAGTGGGGTTTATGTGATTGAGTGATGATGTGAGAGGGGTGGATGTGAGTGCTGTAAGGCGGGGGGGAGGGGGGGGGGGGGCTGTGAGTGATGTGAGCAGGTGGGGTTGCAAGCGGGGGTTCGTGGGGGGGTGATATATGTGTTGGGACGACGGCGGGTGGGGGGGGGGGTTGCCTTGGTGATGCGAGAGGCGCATTGTGGCGAAGACACAAACCCTGGTTGTCTCGCTATGCGGCGGGTCTTTGAAGAGGAGAGAGTCCATTTCATCTCGGCACACACGTGTAGGAGGCCCCTGCTCCTGTCTCGGCTGGCATATCAAAGGCAGCCCTTTCCACCCCCCTTTCTCTCTCTCCGTCTTTCATCAACAAATGAAATAGTAATTTAGTTCTACAACGACCTCGACGGCTCCCCTTTCAGCTGCGTAATCCCTCTGTTTGGTTTCATATCGCCCCCCCCCCCCCCCCCCCCCCCCCTCTCTCTCTATCTGTCCGGCAGTCTCTCACTCTCTCTCTCTCTGCATGTCTCTCTTTGTGTCTTTCTGTGTCGGTCTTTCCCTCCGTCCATCCATTTTGTTATTTTGTTTACTTTCGCATCCCTCCCTCTACCCTTTAATCTGCTCTTGAACTTTCGTTTTGCTGCAACTTTCATTTAATCATTGATATTTATTTATTTATTTGTCTATTCATCTTATTATAGCTTTACCTTATTGACAAACACTTTTATAGAGTGTGTATGAGTGTGTTTGTCTGTGTGTGTTCTCTGTGTGAATGTGTTTGTGTTTGTGTGTGTGTGTGTGTGTGTGTGTGTGTGTGTGTGTGTGTGTGTGTGTGTGTGTGTGTGTGTGTGTGTGTGTGTGTGTGTGTGTGTGTGTGTGTGTGTGTGTGTGTGTGTGTGTGAATTGGGGTATGTGTGTGGTTTAGTGCGTGTGTTTATCTGTTTTTGTGTTAGGTTAGCTAGCTGGTTTGTTGGATACTAAGTAATTGGTTATTAAGATAGTAGGCTAGTTAGTAGCTAGATAGCTAGGTACTGGGTAAAATACTTAGTTGTTAACTGGTTGGTAGTAAAATAAACTTATTTGACGATGTGTGAATACTCAGCACAGTTTTAATGATTTCTGAAACAACAGAAATGTTGTTGAGCATAAATTGAGAGCTTGGATAATACATTCATTCACCTCTAAGGAAACTCTTCTGCTGGAGACAGAACAGCTTAGCTAATTACCACCCACAATAGCTCTGTGTGTTTGTGTGTGTGTGTGTGTGTGTGTATGTGTGTGTGTGTGTGTGTGTGTGTGTGTGTGTGTGTGTGTGTGTGTGTGTGTGTGTGTGTGTGTGTGTGTGTGTGTGTGTGTGCGGCACATTTCAAGGCACTTTGTTCCAAAATCTGCAGATGACTAAAAATGGTTGTCATCCATCATGGGATTCTGTTATTGTGTGTGTGCTTTTTTACAAGGTCATTGAAGTCATATAAATTTGGAGTGATTTCAAAATCTAACTTTAATTAGCATAAAACTAAACATATTAAAGCTCTTGGGAACATACAATCTAATTATGTAATCTATTCATGAATTCACAAGCTGTTGTGAATTCCACCATCGTCTACAACGTCTATATACAAAATATAAATATATTAATATTAATATAAATTCAGGCTCCGTGGGAGTAGGTGTGTGTGTGTCGGTTTAGCTAATCGTTTCAGCTTCTCAATTCAGGAAAGGAAGAAACATTCAAGTTCTCCGAGCTATAGAACGAACAATCTACACCAAATTAACCTCGCCCACCATATGTATATATTTATAATTAGGGCATTTAGCTGAAGCATTCGTCCAAAGCGGCTTGCAACAATTCACACACCGACCGCGGTGTCAACCACACACGGCGACAGCCAGCTCGTCGGTAGCAGTTAGGGTTAGGTGTCTTGCTCAGGGACACCTTGACGCTCAGCTAGAGGCTCGGGATCGAACTAGCAACCTTCAGGTTACAGTGTTCCAGTGCCCACTAGAGCCCTCAGGTCACCAGGAAGCTGCAGACTCACTCTGCCCAGGGTTTGGCCACAGCACAGAGAAGCAGCTTTTAGTTTGTATCTACCACCACATATCTGGAACTAACTTCCTCAACATCTGAGATGTACCTCAATGGTGTACATACCTACTTTTAAATCAGGGCTAAGGGCTTTTTATTGAATCCTCCACACTTGCTTTCATTTGAAACGTATCCTTTCATTTCTTAAATTTTTTTAAATGGTTGTCCTTAATCTATCCTTAATCCATGGACAACAGATGTAAATGAGCCTTGTGGCTCGAATCTGGCTCAATTATATGTTGTGCATTTTCTCTGTCATATAAACGTCTAATAAAAATGAAATAATCGAGTAATCCTTCCTCCCCAAAAAAACATTCACCTTTCAAATCCTGATGTTGGAGCAGGAGGCCATTCTCATGGACATATGTTACTTTCGCAACGATGGTCAGAAGTGGTAACATTATTTCTGTATCAATCCATTACAATAAAGATGCACTTGGAGTAAAGTTTGCAGGCTGTGTGACTTCCTGCCCAAATCCCCAGACCAATGAAACCACTTACCGTCCAATAAAACTGGGAGGATAAACAAAGCTCTTTAAAAGTATTTTTGTTTAGGAGACATAAAAGTGATTTCAGAACTGGGGGGCTGAAATCATGTGTTATTGCTAGTGATGGAAACCACTGTGACTTCCATTGTGTTGGAAGGAGTGCTCTACAAATACAATTATACCATTGTTGATGAACATTTGATTCTGATTGGTCTTTAACGTTCCAAGGGCCTGCATTATGTTTCAACAGCAGGACAACTCTGCCTTTTAACAGTTCTGAATCAATGCAGTACAAAAACAACAGCAACCAAATATAACTATCGACCAGCTGTGTGCTTCACAATGCAAAAACAATCTGCTCAAAGCGCTGCGGAAGAATATATGAAATTATTTTAACTTCAGCTGATTAGGTCGATAACAATCCAATCACATTATTGATGAAAGTAAGTTATACCCTATCATTGTGAATAACTGTAGTACAAGCGGATTAAACCACTCCGTGGTGTCCTGGAAAATAGTGTATTTTGATGGTGGCAATCAGGACACCTGGTTCTGGTCTAGTCCTCGCTTAGGCTCGCCTTGGTCAAGACCCGGACCTCCTGGACCGAATGCTATTGATGCTGTTTGTACTGTTTGTCCCGTTTGCCCTGTTTGTTCTGTTTGTCCTTACTTTTGCGTTTACTACAGCATATATTTCTGTTTTCATTAGCACTACTTTGTATTTTTTATTGTATTGTATTATATACTGTGTCTTCCACTGCTGCCGTGCCGTGGCAAAGGGTTTACCCCTCCGGGGGATTGATAGAGTTGGATCTATCTATGCATCCACGAACCAGAGGGAAGGTTCTTCCCTGGGTGCTTCCTTCTCTCACGTCCTCTCGTTTGCCCTCACAGGCATCGGCACCGTGGACGGCACCGCCACCAAGGACAGTGACTTCCGGGGGAAGTCCCAGAAGCAGGTCCAGTTCAACCCCGGTCAGACCACGGCCGTCTGGAGGGTGCGCATTCTGTCGGACGGCGAGTACGAGGAGTCGGAGCGCTTCCAGGTCGTTCTGTCCGAACCCGTCATGGCGCTGCTGGAGTTCCCTGAGAAGGCCACGGTGGAGATCCAAGACCCAGGAGATGGTCAGTAGTAGAAGTAGCAGTAGTCGATGCTAATCAGAATCATCGTCGGTGCAGCTAGAAAATGTCTTCAGAGGAGCACAGAATCTGATTGGTGGAAGTGGTTCTGCCTTGGAGGGAGCCCATTGGCTACTCTGAGCTGAGTCTGATGACTTTTTTTTGAGATTGAACAGAAAACAGGAAATGGGAGGGGCTGGGGGCTACCATGTCCACGCCCCCTTTTTGGCTGATTGGTGTGAAAAGTGAATCACCTTTTTCCTTTGCCCATAACCAGCCTACCCACAACATTTATTGTAAATCCCTGCTCGTCTTTCTGCGATACCGTGCCTACGGCGACACTGAAGGGCCAAAAACGTAACCTCCTTGGCGGAGGTATGAATACATTCTACTGATAATGAGCCTTTCATTGGGACCAATATCAAAGCACTGGAGGTATTACTGCTTTGATAGAATACCTCTTGTTTATCACCTTCTGGATGCTTACTGATTGCTGTTTACTATTCAGCAGACGACGACACTAAAAGGGACTCACGGTGAATCCCAAACCAGGTCACTGAGGAGCAGGTAGGGCTTAGGCAGTTAACACAGCGACAGGCCGTTAAGGAGCAGGTGGGGGGTGAGAAAGTGAAAAGAGAGAGAGACACGTCATTGGGTAGACGGTAGACAGGTCGTTAAGGAGCCGGAAGGGTGTAAACAGTGAATAAAGCGACATGTCGTTAAGGTAGGTAGGGGTTTCACAGGGAAAAATACATGTCATTAAGAAGCAGGTAGGGGTGAGAGTGTGAATACAGAGACAGGTCATTGAGGAGCAGCTAGGGGGTAGACAGTCGATACAGAGACAGGTCTGTAAGAAGGAGGTAGGGGTTAGACAGTGGATACAGAGGTAGGTCTCTAAGGAGCAGGTAGGGGTTAGACAGTCGATACAGAGGTAGGTCTCTAAGGAGCAGGTAGGGGTTAGACAGTCGATACAGAGGTAGGTAATTAAGGAGCAGCTAGGGGATAGACAGTCGATACAGAGGTAGGTCTCTTAGGAGCAGGTAGGGGATAGACAGTGGATAGTGGATACAGAGGTAGGTCATTAAGAAGCAGGCATGGGTGAGAGTGTGAATACTGAGACAGGTCATTGAGGAGCAGGCCGGGGTTAGACAGTGAAAATACATGTCTAAAAGTAGCAGGTAGGGGTTATACAGTGAACACAGACACAGGTCATTAAAGAGGAGGTAGGGGTTATACAGTGAACACAGACACAGGTCATTAAAGAGCAGGTAGGTGGGGGTCCACTACATTATCCTATCATTGAATTGGATGCAATTAAATTAAATACAATTGGAATTGTTTTATTTTGATAGATTTGGA
The DNA here is from genome assembly GCF_031168955.1 of Gadus macrocephalus. Taxonomy (NCBI): domain Eukaryota; kingdom Metazoa; phylum Chordata; class Actinopteri; order Gadiformes; family Gadidae; genus Gadus; species Gadus macrocephalus. The sequence goes on from NC_082397.1 coordinate 3,608,373, forward strand.
GTAAACTCCCACCACTCATTCAAACCGTATCCATGGGTCTCCATGACATTCACGAGTTTATTTGGTGAGTTCAGCGTCTTCTCTGGTCTGACCAGAGACACACGGTTCATCACGGCACGCAGAAAACAAAAACCAACAACAGACTAGCCAGGGAATGTTAATGGCTATGCTGATGTTGTTGTTTGTGTTGAACAGAACAACCTGCAAGGAGAAGAATAGAGGCAGCAGATTGTGTCTAGCAGCGGGGAAACTGCCTCGCTGCTCCCTGCATGAATCGAATCCGAATAAAATAATCTACAATTGCGGGTTTATGCTAATTCACATGTTTGCTTGGTGCTTTTTTCCCCCAAAACACAAAACACTCTCCCGAGTGTTATTATAATAACTGGCAGCTATCTTTTTTATTTTTCGAGGACTTTCAAATCGTTGCCCTCTTTACTTGAACAGACCTCGCCTTATGCTGGTTTATCTAAACCTAGATGTATATTTACCTTCTCATTATACCGTTTCCGACTGAACCCTGTTCCAGCTGCCCTCAAGGTTAGCGCTATGTTGTTATTTGATGCAAGGTACCGGTTGGATTAATTAATTCATTTCATTTGGACGGCGTCTGTGTGCTGTAGAACGTGGCAGCCGTAGGGGAGCTGCGGTCCTGGCGTGCGGGGTTTATAATTCATGAGCCGTGAAGCCCGAGGTGTGAGAGCGGAGAGCTGTGGTTTATAGATCAGGGCAGGTGCCGACCGCATCGTTAACAAACCCGGGGATAAACCTGCTGGGGGAAGGGAGAGAGGAGGCGGGGAGGAAGTCAGGGTGGGAGGCAGATACCGATATCTGACTCATGGTAGTGGCAGAGAGAGAGAGAGGAGGGAGACGAGGGAGAAGGAGGTGGGAGAGAAAGGGAGAGGGGCCAGGTGGGGATGCGAGGAGGTACAGCGAAAGGGGGGAGCAGAAGGGAGTGAGGAGTAAGTCAGGGTGGGAGGCAGACACCGATATCTGACTCACTGCTAGTGACAAAGAGAGGGGGGGGGGGGGGGAGAGGATGGAGGGGGAGCGAGGGAGAGGGAGAGAGATAGAGGAGGGATGGGGAGAAAGTGGAAGAGAAGAAGAGAGGAGATGAGGAAGGGGGAGAGAGAGAGAGAGAGAGAGAGAGAGAGAGAGAGAGAGAGAGAGAGAGAGAGAGAGAGAGAGGATAAACGGAGGGCAGACGAGGCTGGAGGGGAGATGGACGTTGGGATAAGGGTGAGGAGGGCATGTGAGAGGAGGGGTGAGGTGGCATATAGGTGTGGGTAAAGTGGTGGCAGGGCTGGGGATTGCGCAGGCCGCGGGTGGGATGACGTGGGCTGAGGTAGGCTGGGGATTTGGGGGCGACGTGATTCGGGAGGAGGCGGCGACGAAGGTGGTCAAACGGAGGAGACACACGGGCTGACGACTCAGGGTGGCTCCGATGTGGAGAGCCATCGCCCAGCTGTACCCTGAGGAAATCCAAAATGTGCGTAGTGTATAAATATATGCAAATATACATTACGCACGGACCTATATTGTATTACATGCAGAGCGTCTGCTTGCCCGCTTGATAAATGCCAAGGGGATGCGCCCGCGTCTTATTTGCTCTTTTCCTAGATAGCGTTCTCTCGTCTCGATAGGATTCTCTGCGTGTCTGGGGCGGGTGGGGGGGCTCCGGCGTTCCCTGGGGGGCGGTCCGAGTAGCCGATGCGCTGTCTCTGCGCGTTACGCTGCGAATCAGTCATCGGCCCGAGCGGGGAGTTTGTTTAGATAAGCGGGGAGGAGAGCGAGCCGATCCCAGGTTCTGATCAAAGAGCCCGGGGAGCGATGCAGGAACTCAGGAACGAGGGCAGATATCTAATGAGATTTCTCATTAGGGCTCCGCGTGGCAGAGAGCCGCAAGCCGGGCGCCTTCGACCGGCTCCTCCGGTGCTGCCGAGGCCCACTCGCGGCAGATAACCTCCGTGTTATCGCCCCCCCCCCCCCCCCCCCCCCCCCACCCCCCCCCCCCTCCCCTCCCTCCCCTCCCTCCTCCTCTTTCTGCTCGCCCCCTCGCCGACCGCGGTGACCCTGTCGCCTGCCAGCCCCTCTCAGTATCTCCCGGAGAGGCCCTGCACCTGGGGACCAGCCGGTGGTGGAGGGCCAACATTAACCCGGTTCTCCATTCTGCGGCGGGTAACATCGGACGCTGTTCGGTTCTTCGCTGGCGTTTCAACGTTTTTTTTTTACGATCAAACACAAGTACAGAAGGGAAAGTAGAACGAGGCAAAGAAAAACGGAGCATGTGGTGTAGCACTGATCTACAGCTTATGTAAATAAAAAATAAGTGTATATACAGGGAAGAATTTACATGCATACCTTATGGTCTTTCTGGTGTAATTTATGCACATTTTTATATGCAAATGTTTTATTTACATGCATACGTTTTTGGAATCTAAGCACCTTTGGCGATATCTTTATTGCCCAGCGGTACTTTTGTATTCAGATTTTTTTACCCACATTTATTCTTTTTTGAACTGGATTTATTCATTATTTGGAGGAGTGCAATTGTAACAGAAATGATTTCCCCCAGGATTAATTCCCAGAGATTTCAAGTATTCTCAATGTAAATCTATATCTGAGTGATATCCATATGTATATATATATTAGTGCTATAAATTTAACTCGTTATTAACGGCGTTAACGCAAACCAATTTTAACGGCAATATTGTTAGTAATCAGCCCGACAGCCCCGAGACGTTAACGGCCCACCGGGAATTCTCCCGACTCTCCCGATTACCACTCCGCCACTCTGTGTGTGTGTGTGTGTGTGTGTGTGTGTGTGTGTGTGTGTGTGTGTGTGTGTGTGTGTGTGTGTGTGTGTGTGTGTGTGTGTGTGTGTCTGTGTCTGTGTCTGTGTGTGTGTCTGTGTCTGTGTCTGTGTCTGTGTCTGTGTCTGTGTCTGTGTCTGTGTCTGTGTCTGTGTCTGTGTCTGTGTCTGTGTGTGTGTGTGTGTGTGTGTGTGTGTGTGTGTGTGTGTGTGTGTGTGTGCGTGGGCGTTATTAGATAGCCTGGTAATGTGTATAGGCCTACGTACGGTAGGAGTATTCATAGGCCTACCGCTGTCATGCACCCGATGTCAAGTGGACCGGGTGGATTCACTGCGGGTCTCTCTTCTCACTGTCCTCCTCAACACTCTCTGATCTCACTAAAAGGCTAGCAGCACGAAATCAAGGGTTATTTAGAATAGAAAAAAATGTGCGATTAATCGCGAGTTAACTATGACATTAACACGATAAAATATTTGAATCGCTTGACAGCACTAATATATATCTTTATATATTTATACAAATATGTTCCATTTGACTGATATCTACACTGATATGTGTTATATCTCAAAGATACATGTTATATGTGACATGTCTCTCTCCATGTTGTGCTCCTCCAGAGTCCAATGTGTTCCTTAACATGTTATATTTGACTAATACATGTTATATGTGACATGTCTCTCCATGCTGGACTCCGTCATGTTCTATATGACCGATACATGTTCAGGAGTGGCTGGTGGAAATATTGGGTAGGGGGGTTAACAATGCATTAAGCCTAGGGCCAATACCCATTAATAGTTCACGCTGCAGAAACAACAAAAATCACATCCGGGGTACAGTCCAGTGATACAGCAACAAGTTACAGCAATTAATAATGCTCTATAAACAATTAGATAAGTAGGCTACAAACATGTTGTGATGGGAAAAGTTTCTCTTGCTGACTCACTCACTCACTCACTCACTCACTCACTCACTCACTCACTCACTCACTCACTCACTCACACACACACACACACACACACACACACACACACACACACACACACACACACACACACACACACACACACACACACACACACACACACACACACACACACACACACACACACAAACTACAAATCGTGTTCGCATTGTAAGAGAGCACTCCTAGCTGCACTCGCCGTCAGCCAGTCTTTCCTTTTCGAACAAAGAGATGCAAAAATGAACGATTTTGTCGCGTGTCCTTTTGTTTAATCTGAACATCGTTTGGCCGATGTGCCACCAGTCTCTTTATTTAATTTTTTTCTTCTAAAGACATCAACGAAAACGCCATTGTTGTCAACACTTTTTTCTCCCGCCTCCAACAGTGACAGTCACCAGTGAGAGTCACTGTCACTGTTGGTCTGGGCTATATTCATTTAGCCCAAATGGTCTCTAAATCAAGGGGGTATGTCATAACACCTGTCAATCATGATTGGACGACACCGATTGGATGCTGATTTTCTTAAGTGTGGGCTTGGAAAAGTCCGCCCAGACAGATGATCATCTGCCTGGGCTGACTTTTCCAAGCCCACACGACATATCTTTATGTCCCTCCTGCGTTTTTGTGATTATTTGGTGCTGTTGCTTCTCCCGTTGCACCAAAATTGACCAATTCTAAGTTTTAGTAATTCATATATTTTAATATTTTCAATTTATTTAATAATGTTCTCAGGTTTATTGTCAAGGATAGGGAGGGCTTAGCCCCAGCACCCCGTTGATACCAGCCGTCCCTGTACACGTTATATGTGACGCGACTCTCTGTGTGCTGTGCTCCCCAGAGTCCAGCGTGTTCTTCCCCTCGGCGCTCTACAACATCCAGGAGGACGTGGGGGACCTCCTCGTCCCCGTCCGACGGGGCGGGGACGTCAGCCAGGAACTCCTGGTCGTCTGCTACACCCAGCAGGGTGTGTGTCTGTGTGTGTCTGTGTGTGTCTGTGAGTGTGTGCATGTGGGAGCATGTGTGTGCGTGTTCGTGTGTATGTGTGAGTGTAATCATGCTCAGATGTGTGTGTGCGTGTGTGTGTATGAAAAATGCTTCAAATAAACTCTGTAAGCCTTCATAACTCTTGTGTTGTGTTGTGTGCATGTGTCTCTTTGTGTTTGTGTGTGTGTGTGTGTTGCGTGTGTGTGTGAAAGATGATTCAAATAAAGCCGCTACCCTTTAAACCAGCCACTAAAGTACCTCTTCAACAACTGTGTGTGTGTGTGTGTGTGTGTGTGTGTGTGTGTGTGTGTGTGTGTGTGTGTGTGTGTGTGTGTGTGTGTGTGTGTGTGTGTGTGTGTGTGTGTGTGTGTGTGTGTGTGTGTGTGCGCGCGTGAACCTGTGTTCGTAACCATAGCGACAGCGACGGGCACTGTCCCCACCTCGGTCCTCTCCTACTCGGACTACATCTCGCGCCCGGAGGACCACCGCAGCACGCTGCGCTTCGAGCGTGGCGAGGTGGAGAAGGCGTGCCGCGTGGTGGTCATCGACGACTCGCTGTACGAGGAGGAGGAGAGCTTCAACGTCAGCCTCAGCATGCCCGTGGGGGGTCGCCTGGCAACCCACTACCCCAGCGCCAGGGTCGCCATCCTGCCCCACGCAGAGGACGGTAAGACGTGAGGCGCTTCAACGCCCTTATAGGGTCACCTGGCGCCTGTCACCTGGCGCTTCAACGCCCTTATAATGTCACCTGCACCTACCGCTTCAACGCCCGTAAAGGGTCACCTGTCACCTGTCACCTGGAGCTTCCAACGCCCTTATAGGGTCACCTGTCACCTGGCGCTTCAACGCCCTTATAGGGTCACCTACCGCTTCAGCGCCCTTATAAGGTCACCCGTCACCTGTCACCTGTCACCTGCCGCTTCAACGCCCTTATAGGGTCACCTATCACCTGGCGCTTCAACGCCCTTATAGGGTCACCTGTCACCTGCCGCTTCAACGCCCTTATAGGGTCACCTATCACCTGGCGCTTCAACGCCCTTATAGGGTCACCCGTCACCTGTCCCCTGGCACTTCAACGCCGTTACAGGGTCACCTGGCTCAACCACGCCCTTATAGGGTCACCTGTCACCTGGCACTTCGACGCCCGTGTAGGGTCAGCTGTCACCTGGCGCTTCAACGCCCTTATATGGTCACCTGGCGCTTCAACGGCCTTAGAGAGCCAGGGATGTAACAAATGGAATTCGGACACTATGTGATTTAAGAAAATGTGTTTTGGGCTGAGAGTTTTAGGAAAGAGGGGGGAGTGTTATCCCCATGGTTACGCTCCACACCAACTTTATGATCCTATTTTAGTACCGTCGTTGTGTAACTGTTATGAGTGTTGTAATATGCAATGTTTTACATGAAATCCACCACACACCATTGCATTGTACTATAGGTGTCCGAAAAGCCTTACCTTTTGAAGTGGGTATTAAATAAGTAGCTGCTTAGGTGAAGCTTCAATATCTGCGCACACGTGTCCCAAAAAGCCCAAATTTCTCGCGAAGCAGAGAAAGTTCACAAAGTATTTTGGGGAGAATCGCTAAGACAACAAATTTTACTTCTATTTTACCCTCAATTGCAGACTTATTTCAGTTAAAGTGGTAAATGGCAAATATTACTATGTTGACGATCATATAAGACAAATGACCACAGTAAAACATACAAAAAAGTGGTTTGGGTTCACTGGCTCAGGTGTTCTAATGCCCGTATTTGGTCAGCTAGCAGGAAGCTCAGGTGTCCTAATGCCCGTATTTGGTCAGCTAGCAGGAAGCTCAGGTGTCCTAATGCCCGTATTTGGTCAGCTAGCAAGAAACTCAGGTGTTCTAATGCCAGTATTTGCTTAGCTTGCAGGAAGCTCAGTCCTTCTAACACCCTTGTATCATCGAGGAAGAGTTAGGTCAGTCATATATTGGGGTTAGGTAATGATGGTAACGTTTTGGCTAGGCTATGTTAAGGTCATGGTAAAGCACTACATCGGTAAGGGTTAGGTCAAGTTATGTTTTGGTTATGGATTCAGGAATGGTTCATAAGTGATTGTTAGGTAATGGTTGAAGGATTATTAGGGATTGGTTAAGCAATTAGCTATTGTGAGGTAATGTTATGAGTTATTGTTTATAAACCTTTCGGTAAGGGTAAGGAATACTGTGGTAATCAGAAGAAGGAGAACCTTTTATTTGAGCTAGTACACAACAGTATTTGTTTTCTGCGTCGGAGCCATGATTAGCTGCAGCGCTTGGAGCAGTGGGCAGCCCTTTTCACATCACCCTGGGACCCACTCCACATCTACCGCTGCTGCCTTGGTCAAGAGCGCAGGCCGGGGTATTAACCTACACCGTATGTCTAATGGTGTGGAGGAAACTGGAGAGCCCAGAGGTAACCCGTGTTAACACAGGGAGAACATAAATACCCCCCCCCCCCGGATTCGAACCAAGAACCTTCTTGCTCTGAGGCAGCAGCGCTATCCTTAAAGTGGAGGTAGTGGGTAACTGATGGTAAGGAATGGTATTCCTATGGTGAAGTCGTGGTTCAATCATGGTTAAGTTATGTATTGGCTAGCAGTGTTTCCCCTACCATTGTTCAGGCCTGGCGGGCCGCCAGGCCAACGAGCGCCCCCGCCAGGCCAACGAGCGCCCCCGCCAGGCCAACGAGCGCCCCCGCCAGGCCAACAACCGGCCAAAAAAAAAAAAAGAGAAAAAAATAAATAATAATAATAACTGAGGTGTCGCGCGTGCGCAGATGATGCCCCATCATAACGGACAATCTGACAGCATTAAGTTATATCATCATTAGCATGGCACCACCAAAAATTGCATTGTAAATAAAATTAGTTTATTGTTAATAGCGTGTTTATTGAATCATTATCGACTTGTGATGGCTAAGCAAGTGTTTTATATGGAAATAACCAACAAATACTCTAGCATCCCGTGAAAAATGCATAACAAATCACACTATCAGCTCTTACCACCGGGCCTAAAAAAAATTCTAGGGGAAACACTGGGCTAGGTAATGTTGAAGTCATGGTTAAGGGCGGCAGGTGCTCAGGAGGTAGAGCTGTGTGGCTGGTAACCTGAAGGTTGTTGGTTCCTCCGAGCTGAGTGTCGAGGTGTCCTTGAGCAAGGCACCTCACCCTAACTGCTCCCGACGAGCTGGCTGTCGCCTTGCATGGTTGACTCCGCCGTCGGTGTGTGAATGTGTGCGTGAACGGTGAATGTGAGGCAATGTGTTACAATGTGATTGTAAAGCGCTTTGGGTGGCCAATGGTTAGAAAAGCGCTATATAAATGCAGTCCATTTACATTTAAGTCATGGTTAGTAAAGTCTTGGCTAGGCTATGTTGAAGTCGTGGTTAAGTCATGGTTAGTAAAGTCTTGGCTAGGCTATGTTGAAGTCGTGGTTAAGTCATGGTTGTAAACTCTTGGCTAGGCTATGTTGAAGTCATGGTTAGTAAAGTCTTGGCTAGGCTATGTTGAAGTCATGGTTAGTAAAGTCTTGGCTAGGCTATGTTGAAGTCATGGTTAGTAAAGTCTTGGCCAGGCTATGTTGAAGTCATGGTTAGTTGAAGTCCAAGCGCACCCTAACCAAGCAGAGCAGTGTGCTCGCCACCTGGTTTCTACCAGAGAGATGTGGCTCTGGGTGAGGTGTGGTTCTGTGAGTGTCAGGGGTGCGTGTTGCTGTCAGCTCTTCAGACTGACAAGATTTCATTAAAGTGGTGTGAAATGCTTGCTTTGCTCAACACCGCCGCTCATTTGTGCTGAACCTATTTCATCTACATTTTAATGCCTCCGACAAACATTCTGAGCGGATAAAAAACACATTTGGATTTGTTTTTTCCGGTTTTTGATTTACACATAAAGCCACACTTTAAAAGTGAGGGACGGACCTTTATTGGGTTTTGCTGAAGACTTACTTGTGTATTCCAGCACTTTCCGCTCCTTTATGGATGAGCAGCAGAACTTTATGCATGATGCACAAAGCCTTAAATTGGTTTCTGTAAGTTATAATTACAGGTTGAAATTATGCATTTTCTTGCAGTACAAATTGAAGAATGGGCAATTAGTTTGTGTGTGTGTGTGTGTGCGTGTGAGTGTGTGTGTGTGTGTGTGCTTGTGTGCGCAATCCTGAGGTCTCTCCTCTATCTTTTCTGTATCTTTCTCTCTTTGCCTGCATTCTCCCTGCCTTCCACAACACACACCTCCCTAGACAACAAAGCGTATCAATTATATATATATATATATATATATATATATATATATATATATATATATATATTAAGTAATTAAACAGGATTGAGCCTTTTATCCAAAGGGATATTTCTAATTCAGATACATGTCATCAGGTGTTAGGAGCTGGTGGGGGTAGGGCTATCTTGCCTGACCAGGCCTACAGGGTGAACGGGGATCGAACCCGGTATCTTCCAGCGGGGAGTGGAGCAGCCTTTGTCCCGCTCCGCTGTTCCCCGGCCCTGCAGCGGGGGGAAGGGTCCGTCTCTTCCCATGAATAAGAAGCGCTCCTCCAAAGCCGGATTGTTGGAGTGGTACAATATTTAATTCACGATTCCACAGTTTGCGGTGTGGAGGGAAAAAGTGGTACTTTTTATGTACCACGGGGAAAAAGAGAAGAAGGAATAGGAACAAAGTTTGAGTTTATTTGAGGTCTTCTCCGACCACCCTGAAAGAGACGCACAGTTATCGCGTAGCCATGCTTTTTCTCTGCTCTCTTCTCACTAGAGTGATATGGATGCAGTTTTAAACAGCTGTTACAATATCCAGTACGGTGCAGAAATACAAGGCTTTATATCCTAGATATAATCGTGTATAGATAAAGATGATGCTTCCAGAATAATCATGTCCTTTTTTTCCTCATTTCTAGTGTTGACTTCTAGATGACATTTTTGAGGACTATTCAGGGAGCGGTCTTCCAGGCACCGTTTCATTTGTTTGTTCAGTTCTTTGGTAGCGGAGCTTGTCGCGGTAACGCACTCAAACTGTTGAAATGATTCATCTTTGTTTTACTGAAGTAACATCATGCGGACAGGAAGTGATGATGGATGAGGAAAGTGAGATGAAGTGTCACTTGTAGATTTGACATCCTCCTCTCTGTTCTCTCTTCTCTGCCCCTCTCCTTTCCTCTCTCCTCTCTCTCTCTCTCCTCTCTCTCCCCAACCCTCCTCTTTGCTCTTCCGCCCCCTCCTCCCTTTCTCTCTCCTCCTTGTCTCCTCTCCGCTCTCTTCTTCCCTTGTGTACAAACATCCCCAGATGAGTTTCACCTGTCCTAGGTAGGAGGTAGGGCAGGAGTGGGGGGGGGCATTGCGTGTTTCAAATGCTCTTCTGCGCGGCGATCCACTAACGGAGGGGAGAGCTGGCGTAACCCGAGACCCGACCCTTGACCTCCTCCATGCACGGGGGCATCGGCTCGCGGATCCCTGGACAAGCGTTGAGACAAACAGGTTTTTAATAGGGAGAGGAGGGACAGCGGGCAGGGGAGGGACAGACGGGAGGGGAGAGAGAGGCGGGACTGGGGGAGAAGGTGAAAGGGGGGAGTGATAGGAAAGAGAGGTGGGAGAGGGGGATAAGGTGAAAGGGGGGGGGGGGGGAGGGTGATGTGGGAGAGGAGGGATAGGAGAGAAGGGAGAGAGAGAGGGGTTTGGGGGAAAAGGTTACAGGGGGGGGGTGGATGGATCGGAGAGAGAGGTGGGAAAGGGTGTAAAAGGAAGGAGAGGAGAGCGGGGAGAGTGGGAGAGAAAGGAGAGGAGAGATGGGGCAGGAGAGAGAAAGGGGGAGAGGGAGAGGGGGGAGAGTAAGGGGAGGGGACGGGCCAATGATGACCGCACACCAGCGAGCAGGAAGAGCATCATCGATGCAACGCAACCGTTGAAATATTCACAAGCACGAGGACCGTTGCATTCACTGGTGGCATGGAGTGCAGGTTCAACTCTTTGGTATCCATGGTAACCAGGGTAGTGGACTGAGTAAAACCTGTAAATTATTCCCCGGGAAGTCCACCACAACACAACACAGCACAACATTCACTGCACAAATCGGTCAACACACAACACAACCATCCAGAATGCAAAGCCAGACAAAGCAACGCAACGCAAACGTGTGAGAAGGAGACGCAGGAAACCTCCGCTTTGGAGTTTCAGGCTGTGAGGTGCAGAGGTCAGAGGTCAAGGGGGAGGTTGAGTGAAGTGTGGGCACTCATGGTCGCATTAAGATTAGATTATCTCTTCATTTGAGGCGAGCCCAAGGGGAAAGCACACGCACACACACGCACACACTCATGCACACACGCACGCACACACACACACACACACACACACACACACACACACACACACACACACACACACACACACACACACACACACACACACACACACACACATACTCACCCACTTATAGACGAGGAAGTAATGAGCTGATTGTACTCATTCCTGGGAGAGGAAGGCTTGCTGTGTCGGAGCCCGGCTCTCCACCAATCAGGGTAGGATTAGTTGAAGATACCATAAATGCTGTTTCTGCTGCAGACTCTCAGGCTGCAGCACAAAGCTCTCCGGGAAGGCCAGCGCATACCTGAGAGATAACATGCAAACATTTGCATGCAGGCCCTCACACACACATATGGTGTGCACACATCCACACCTACACATTGCATGCAGGTGCACACATATTTGTGCGAAAATGTGCCTTTAATATGTATTGGATAATAATCCTTTCCCTCCCTCTCTTCCCTCTCCGCTCACTCGCTCCCTCTATCTGTCTCTCTCTCTTACTCCCCCACTCTCTTTCTCCCTTTTCCTCCCTCTCTCTCTCTCTCTCTCTCTCTCTCTCTCTCTCTCTCTCTGGCCCTCACTCTCTCTCTCTCTATCTCTGTCTCTCTCCCCCCTTTCCCTCCCTCTCTCGCTCCCTCTTTCTTTCTCTCTCTCTCTCTCTGGCCCTCTCTCTCTCTCTCTCCCTCTCTCCCTTTCCCTCCCTCTCTTGCTCTCTTTGTGATGATGTTGTCGTGTTGCGATTGCGACGTTGTTGTGTTGTGATTTTGCAGCGGTTTCTGATATCAGAATGCAGAGGGTGTGTTCGCTGTCATAGACCCACACACACCATGGTTCATATTTACCTCACTGCAGTGTCTGACACCTGTGTGTTGGGGCTCTGGGGCCCGTCAGGGGGAGCTGGGGAGTCGTGGGGGGCTCGTCCAGGGGGGGATCTGACAGACAGCAGCTCGGTGTTGTCACCGCGTGACCACAGCGCCAGCTAGCAGCTTTTAACCATGATGGTTGTCTGGCCTGTCACTTATTGCTGTCTGGGCTGTGCGTGTGTTTGTATGTGTGTGTTTGTGTGTTTATGTGTGTATGTGCGCGTGTGTGTGTGTGTGTGTGTGTGTGCGTGTGTGAAACGAAACAGTTTGAAACATGGCTTCGAGCTACATGCTGACATCCTGAGTCGTCCTGGTTTTCATGACACGGCTACCTGCTGGCCAATCAGCATGCTGGACATAGACGCGCGCGCACACACACACACACACACACACACACACACACACACACACACACACACACACACACACACACACACACACACACACACACACACACACACACACACACACACACACACACACACACACACACACACACGAACACACACACACACACACACAAACACTAGGGGTGAAAGGGTATGTGTTTTGGTCAGCCCTATAAACGTGGGTTGTTTATTGTAGCTAAACATGTTTTTATTGAAAAAAGAATGTTCACAAACCAAAAAGGGAAGTATCCACAAAAAGTTAAGTGACGCTCTCAGAGTCTGTGCTGCCGTCACTTGAGATGCGGTTGGACGCGGTGTGCATTGCTAGGTCTGGCGCTTGGTTGGACAGATGGAAGACTAGAGCCACAGAGCCCCTTCACTGTAACGGCCCATCAGACCAGACTGGGAGATAGAAAGCACCGTCACACTTTGATTTCATGATGAAAGACTAATCTTTAAGAAAGTGCTGCTATTTTGCTCTAGCAATACGGTGCGACTTAATTGCCATATTCTGCTGATCTATGCATTCCTTTGTTGAAGTTGTGTTTTAGTTATGGCAATTTAAAATATTTTTCATAGAAAGCAGGCGATAGTGTTTGGTTTATGTTTCTCCATTCTTCTGGAAACCAAGCTATCCATGTGGTTTACTGTTATAATAAGGAATGTGAATGGAAACACAAATTTTAGTTTTTCAGGGTTTATTTATTTTGTCTATGTTTCTAAACTTTACCGAACCGTACCAAGCCTTGACACCGCAATACCCTATTGTACAGAACACACACACACACACACACACACACACACACACACACACACACACACACACACACACACACACACACACACACACACACAGACACACACACACACACACACACACACACACACACACACACACACACACACACAGACACACACACACACACACACACACACACACACACACACACACACACACACATACACACACACCTACACACACAGGCACACACACACAGAGACATACACGGATATAAATATACATATACTCATACAGACATATACTCAAACAGACAAATACATCCAAGGCCTCTTATTCAGGATAAAGTCGGCAGAAAAATCATCTAACATCACAAAAGCTGTACAGCTTACCTTGAGAGAGAGATAGAGAGACGGGGAGAGAAAGGGAGAGAACGAAGGAAGGAGAGAGTGGAAGAAAGAGAGAGGGAAAAAAATGTCAAAGAAGTGTAAAAGAGAATGGAAAAAGAAACAAAGCGATTGAGGAGGAAAGGGAGAGAGAGAGAGAGAGAGAGAGAGAGAGAGAGTGACTGATAGAGATAATGAGAGCGAAAGAGAGAGAGGGAATGAAGGAAAGAAAGGGTGAGTAAGAGTGAGTGTCTTAATATCCAGTAAGTGTTGTAAGGTCGCCTTATGACCCTCTCTGTCACTACGGAGCACTGCTCTGGGAACGATGAACGTGTGTGTGTGTGTGTTTTTTTTTGTGTGTGTGTGTGTGTGTGTTTGTGTGTGTTTGTGTGTGTGCGTGCGTGCGTGCGTGCATGCTGCACTTCAATAAGCACATTCTAACTATAATGAAAGAAACTGTGCATCCACACTTAGGGCCCTATCTTGCATCCGGCGCAAGTGACTTAGTCACTGGCGCATGTGTCGTTGCTAGTTTACTACTGGCGCAGAGCGTTCTTTTCCCACCACCGCCACTCGCCGGTAAATTAGGGATTGATCATGCGCCCCAAGAGGCGTGTTCTGGCGCAAACGGTATTTTGCCGTTTCTGAATACCATTGCGCTACTGACCAGGAAATACCTGGTTTAAAGTCAGTGGCGCGTTGTTCAGATGCTATTTTAAGGGTGCATGCATACATGCGCATGCGATGCATACGGATTGCTTGTGCACCTCGCGCATACACTTTGCTTCTCTCATCTACCTAGCCGCACATTCTTGGTAAATTATTTGGGAAAGAACAGCTGATGCAGCGGTAATAAGTTGTACTTTTAAATCAATGCATCTGCAAACACCGTACAGCAAACACATATTTTCTTGACACAGACATCGTGTAGGCCTACATGCCCATAACTTTTAGGATTGATGAGTATTTAATCGTGAAAAACATTGTTTTACCGCGAGTGAGTGTTAAAAAGAATGAATGAATGCGGGCGCGCGTGTGTGCTCTGTTTAAACACACGCAAACTAAACACGTAACGCATAATACAATCAATGGCAATGTCTATTATCGTGGGGACACATGTATATTAGGATAGCATACAATACTGATAAGAAACAATGTTTATAATGTATTGCGTATATCATTAAATAGAACCACAGTTACCGCATATCATATGTTATATCATATACGTTTTCTTTGTCGAAATCTATTTGAGAACTCAGTATTTCTGAAGTTGTGGAAGAAAACCCCTTATTCCATGTGTGAATTAGGCCATATTAGGCCATATATGGCAATAAACTGAGCCATTTGCAGTTTGAAATTCATGTGCATCTGTCTCATCGGAGACTGCAGACGCGCTGTCAAAATATCAACTCGTCCGATTCAAATGCGCTCATGGCTCTTAAAGGGGATGGGAGCTGGCACTCTCATTGGTTTGTTGGACGTTACGCCCAAACCACACCTACGGGTAATTAGGCTGCTTCAGACCAACCCTTTTGACACTTGCGCCGCGACGCAAGTGTCATTTATCCGCCTGTAAAATAGCGATAGCGCCGTAGAACCGCCCACAAAGCTACTTGCGCTTTGCGCTTCCCACTTGCGTTTCAGACCGTTAAAATAGGGCCCTTTGTCTCCACCGAGGAACATTTTTCCTTTCTGTATTTGTACTGTGAGGTGAGGCCAGAAAGGCAATAGCCAGAGACAATACAGATCATAATCAAACGTTTTAAACGACCCTCGGGTTCATTTCAAACGCACAACTCCTGCTGACGTATTCAATATCACGAGCAGACCGCTCGCCGCTGGGACTTTGACCTCCCCCCCGTGGGTCACCACTCGCCCGTCTCCCACCCGTGCTGACGTCACTGCGTCAGGTTCACCTGAAAGGACCTTGAGGTGATTCTAGGCGCTTCACGCTGGGGATAAGGAACACATCTCTCTGCAGGCTGCCGCTAAGCCGGGGGTATAGGTGTCGTTCTCAGCGGTGTGTCAGAGGATCAGGATAAAGGGAGAGAGGGGAGAGAGAGAGAGAGGAGATAAAGTGAGGGGGAGGGAAGGAGAGCACGGTGGGAGAGCGATAGGATGAGAGAAACCGAGAGACGGGGGGGATAGGGATAGAACGGAGAGAGAGAGAGGGAAGGAGGGAGAGCCAGAGTGAAAGAAAAGGAGAGTGAAAGAAAGAGGTGGAGAGAGAGAGAGAGAGTGAATGGAAAAGAGCAGGAGAGAGGGAGGGACAAGGACTTAGACACGACGGCCTAAGGCGACTGTTTTTCTGGCATTTTGACCACACTTCAACCCTCCATCGGGATGCGTGTGAAGCCCACCGCGCGGCTCGCCTCTCTGCCACTCGGTGCAAGACCGAGAAGGTGGTAATCGTTTTCTCAACCGCAGACCGGACTCACACTGATCCTCACACACACACCACCACCACCGCCGCCGCTGGACAAAACACCACATTTACAAAACAACCTTGTAGCACCGTGGTGAATCGGCTGTAGCGCAGAGAGAGAAAAAGATACAACGAAGTAGTGCTTTATCATTCCCAGACAGGGAGCTCCGGTAGCACATCAGAAAGTAGAGGAGAGAGTGGAATTGTACAAAAAGCAGAAACTAAAATAAGAGTGTAACCGTCTAAATAAACACAGTTGATGTATCTAGATGCACAATGTGGATTGTAACAATGGAGAGACAGACACATGGAGACAGACAAGAGAAAGAGAGAACGAACCAGGGAACGAGAGAGCGAAAGCAAGTGATTGAGAAAGAGATAGAGAGACTAATGGCGAGGGAGAGAGAGAAAAAGAGAACGATTGCCAAAAAAGTGAGAGGAATAGGGCCTGGTCTCCTATTTCATGCCGATTCGTGTCTTTCAACCTCAAATATTACCCACACCTGTTTTCCGAGGACAACGAAACCCGCAGGTGGACGGTAATGAAAGGCAGCGTCCAGTTGATCCGCGGCCAGGGAAGCTAACGCCGCGCAGCGTCCCCCACTTTAATCATAGCTTCTAGAGCGCCAGCCGGGCCCAGAATTTACAGGGCGACTGTCTGAGGAATGAGAGGATCCTGCTGTACAAGCGTTCTGCTTGTTTTTTTACAACCCGCAGCCACCCAAATATTTCCCCGGATACAGGAGACCGTATAAAACAGCAATTACCTCTGCGTGACAGAACAAGCTTTATGGAAGACATCGCCGGGAAATATCACAATGGGGATACTCTTGTCATGGCGTCCACCTGAGAGAAGATACCGTCTCTACAGGCAGCCCGGAGACACGGCGATCCAGCCCCCACTGCATTGTGGGAAATATTTACTTTTTATTTTGCATAGGATATTTTCGGAATCATAGTGCGTCCAAGTGGAAACTCCAACAAGATTACTCGTAACTTTTAGATATTTTAGAAGATTTTTCATTTCTGTCGACGTGGAAAATCTCCCAATCCGCAACAAAAAACAGTGAACACAGATACAGGTGGCAAAAGAGAAGAGGTCTTTGGATACAGAGAAAGGTCACTGAGCAGCGCATAGGGGTTAGACTGTGGATCCAGAGAGAGGTCACTAAGCAGCAAATAGGGATTTAAAGGGGTTACAGCGGAAAATTTAAGGCGGAAAATAAGGTTATAAGAACAATCAGATGAGATTCTGGAGAAAACGTCGCCAAACTACCCTGTCTGCACTCAACGCTGCTCCAAGATTGGTAACCTCGCTGAAATCTCAGCCGAAAACCTTGTGTGCGATTAGTCAGAAAAGCAAGACGGGCTGGATTTATTTTGATCCGATTTCCCCGTCTCCATTGAGATCCCATCCGGTGTTAACTAATGGAATTCAGTGACCAAACAGAAACTGCATTAAATGTAAAAAACAAGTGTGTCTGCAAAAGACTTCTTTTGCTCTGGGCCGGAACAAAATACAATCAACTTCTATTGAAGTTCCATGCCCAAGGTAGACGAGTGAATTCATGGCCAAGTGGCCGCGGGCAGGACCTCTTTGTGGCCCACAGAGTGCGGCTGGGTCCTGAATGCAGGTGGAGGGTGAGGCGGTGGCGGCAGCCTTGGCCTTCTTCTATTTAATGGCCTATCGGCTCTTTGAAGCTCGCCATTTTCTCCCCCCCCCCCACAACCCTTATCTGATTACTGGGCTGCAACAACAAGGGCCAACCTCCCAGGCTGCCAACCTGTGCTGCACGGGCGACTATATCTGATTACGACGCCAACACAGAGGCCAGATAAGGCAGCCAAAGCCTGTTTTGTTTGGCTGTTGTGGGGGGAGGGGGGGGGGGGGGGGAGAAACGCTGGCAGCTGCACACCTCGCGGTGCTCCGCTCTTTGTCTCCAGTTTGTTCTCAGCACAGATTTAAAGTGTTTGTCCTTTGCCTGCACCCATGGGGGGGGGGAGGGGAGAGAGAGAGAGAGAGAGCAAGAAGAGAGAGAGAGAGAGAGAGAGAGAGAGAGAGAGAGAGAGAGAGAGAGAGAGAGAGAGTGACATAGGGGGAGGGGAGAGAGAGAGAGAGAGAGAGAGAGAGAGAGTGACATAGGGGGAGGGGAGAGAGAGAGAGAGAGAGAGAGAGAGAGAGAGAGAGAGAGAGTGACATAGGGGGAGGGGAGAGAGAGAGAGAGAGAGAGAGAGAGAGAGAGAGCAAGAAGAGAGAGAGAGAGAGAGAGAGCAAGAAGAGAGAGAGAGAGAGAGAGAGAGAGAGAGAGAGAGAGAGAGTGACATAGGGGGAGGGGAGAGAGAGAGAGAGAGAGAGAGAGAGAGAGAGAGAGTGACATAGGGGGAGGGGAGAGAGAGAGAGAGAGAGAGAGAGCAAGAAGAGAGAGAGAGAGAGAGAGAGCAAGAAGAGAGAGGAGAGAGAGAGAGAGAGAGAGAGAGAGAGAGAGCAAGAAGGGAGAGAGAGGGAGCAAGAAGAGAGAGAGAGCAAGACGAGAGAGAGCAAGAAGAGAGAGAGAGAGAGGGGGGGGGGGTCACCCAGGGGAAGCCGGCGGATGCTCTTTTTTTTTCCTTTGCCAATCGTCTCGTGCGAAGGTGAGGCCCATTGTTGCAGAGTGTCATTCAGGCTGAAACCACACACGCCCGCCCAGGTGTCACTTGAGAAGCAGGCATCAGATTAGCGAGAGGAAGGCTGTCTCAGCTCTTTGTGGTGAACCCGCGTTATACTGAGGTGCTGTGTTGTCTGGCGCCGCACACAAGCGTTTAAGTTCCTCGCTTTGACTTCCTCCCGCGGCCTGAGCGTTGTGGCGACGCCGAGCCACGACGGGATCGCATCTCAAAGGAAGGCGCTCCTCGCGTCTGCCTCGACATTCGCCGCCGAGTGGATCCCGTCCAGCGCATCCCGTCTGTGGTGTCTCATCTCAAGCGGCGCGCGCGGTCGGCGTCCGTGGGGGGAACTGGTTGTTGCACATGCCGTCGGGGGCGGCGTGCGTTCGCCTTCCTGCGCGAGGCGAAAACTGGTGGCGCCGTCCCTGTCCCTCTGCATGCGACGCGCGGGGCCAGGCAGAGCTAAGCGCGTCGTCATGGTAACCACATCTCTCACCATGGCCGCGCCGATTCGTTTAATCTATTCATTATGCACTACTGCTCCTCTTCCCCTCTCCTCTCCTCGGCCTTTGGGTTGTTATGGTTTAGTTGCGACTGGATGGTCGCGGCTTTAGGTTGAAACCAATTCTGGTAACAATGATCTTGTTTATCTGTTGTGGATTATACACACTCCACACGAGATATAAATATGAGCTCAAGGGGTCTGTGGATTGGAGAGTGGGGGTGGGGGGGGGGGATTGGGGTGTCACCACACACCATAACAAACCTCCAGCAACAGTTAATGCATTGTGTTGCTGTCTTGTCTGTTGTCTAGGGCTGCAGCGATTATTTGATTGATTGAAAAGTTTGTCATTTGATTTAGATTATGGCAT